>NC_053431.1:1252272-1511251 GCF_007990345.1 Gossypium hirsutum
GCATACGATTAGCGTGGTGAATTAAGCAACCCGCTCGCATCTCAGTGCTCGAGTTACTTCTAAGTTCAGAGATACATCGTAATGCGTTGGTAAAAGTGCTAAATGAGACCTATGTCGCTAAAGATATCTCAGTGAACAAATTGGATCGCCTGGTTAACAATATAAATGCCGATAATTTCATCTTCTTCAACGATGATGAGATCCGCCAGGTGGTATGGGATCTACCAAGGCCTTGCACATCACTGCCCGTTGCAAGGGGTGTATACTACCGGCGGTACTCGTGGACAATGGATCGGCCCTGAATGTTTTACCCCTGTCCACATTAAACAGGTTACCTGTGGATAGTTCTCACATGAAATCATGTCAAAATATAGTGAGAGCATTTGATGGTACTGAGAGAAAGTGATGGGAAGAATCGAGATACCTCTATTGATTGGTCCAAATACATACGAGGTGGACTTTTTGGTAATGGATATTAAGCCATCTTACAATTGCCTATTGGGGAGGCCTTGGATCCATTCTGCAGGAGCTGTACCATCGTCACTTCACCAAAGTTAAATTGGTGATGGAGGGTCGATTGGTGACTATAGATGCAGAAGAAGACATCATTGCATCAGTCACCGATGATATGCCATACATAGAGGCGATAGTGAAGCAATAGAATGTTCATTCCGATCATTGCAATTCGTAATGCCACATTTGTCATCGAGATGAGCAAAATCCCAGAGCCTAAGATATCCAAAGCTACGTCAATGAGCTTACAGCTAACGATGGGAAAGGGAGCATTGCCTGGAAGAGGATTGGGAAAATACCTCCAGGGAAGGGTTGGAGTATCGATCCTAGTTAACAAACAGGACCGTTATGGTTTGGGATATAAGCCTAATGCGAGGGAAAGGAGGAAAGAGATGGAGAAAAGCAAGAAAAGAGAAGAGCACATTTGGGCGGGATAGAAGTCAAGTGGGGACCGATGACCTTTCCCCATATATCTAGACTTTTGTTTCAAGGGGAATTGTCTACCCTGAAGAGAAGGAGGAGGTTACAGAAGGAAGGATTGAGAGGTTGGACATCAATGCCATATCCGCGGAAGAAGGGTGGAAAGGAATTTATCGGGCATTCGTCCTTACGAACCTGGAAGTGTTTGAATAACTGGACTGCAGAAGAGATCCTGTAACATTTAGAACTAATTCAGAGTAATATTCAGAACACTTGTTGCCCTAAGCCTGGGGGTGATAAGAATCTTTTGTAAAAGGCACATGTCCAAAATCTAATTTCAGTGAAAACTTATCATTCAGTTTCATCTTGAGCAAATATTCTTTCATTCTTTCATTCCCTTTATAATCATAGTATGCATACAAGTATTCTTAGATTCTTTTATTTGGGCCTCCATTTGTTCCAATAACAGGTCTTCAGATATCAACGAGATGAGCGATTCTGTTACTAATTCAGAGTCTCTATTTGAGCAAGATATGAGTATAGATAATCCTCAAGATTTTGAAGGTGACCAAGACAGCGTTTTATCTCCGGATTTGTTAAGAATGATGGAAGAAGAAGAAAAACAAATTCTACCCTATAAGGAATCAGTAGAAGTCGTGATCTTAGAAGAGGGCAGAGAGGTAAAAGTTGGCGCTTGCATTGCCAAGGAAACAAGGCGAGACCTTGTTGAGTTGCTTCAAGAATTTAAAGATGTCTTCGCATGGTCCTACCAAGATATGCCAGGTTTAAGTACTGATATTGTGGTGCACCGATTGCCTATAAAGGAAGAATGCAAACCAGTCCAACAAAAGCTTCGAAGGATGAGGCCTGATGTCTTGCTAAAAATAAAGGAAGAAGTCAAGAAGCAATTCGATGCCGGTTTCTTACAGGTGGTCAAGTACTCAAAATGGGTAGCCATATAGTCCCTGTTCCTAAGAAAGATGGGAAGGTGCGAATGTGTGTGGACTACAGAGACTTGAACAAAGCCAGCCCAAAAGATAATTTCCCACTGCCTCATATCGATACCTTGGTAGACAACACGGCCGGATACTCACTGTTCTCTTTCATGGATAGTTTCTCCGGGTACAACCAAATTAAGATGCTTTCTGAAGACAAGGAAAAGACCACATTCATAACGATGTGGGGACGTTTTGTTATAAAGTGATGCCTTTTGGATTGAAAAATGCGGGAGCAACATATCAGAGAGCCATGGTAGCATTATTCCATGATATGATGCATAAAGAGATAGAAGTTTATGTTGATGACATGATCGCAAAATCCAGAACAGAAAGGGAACACGTGCAAGTTCTGAGAAAACTGTTTCTGAGGTTAAGGAAGTTCCAGCTAAAACTTAACCCAGCCAAGTGTACTTTCGGGGCTAGATCAGGAAAACTGCTAGGATTCTTAGTCAGCGAAAAGGGAATTGAAATTGACCCAGACAAAGTTAAGGCCATACAAGAATTACCTCCGCCAAGTACTCAAAAAGAAGTTCGGGGTTTCCTAGGAAGACTGAATTACATCGCTCGATTCATTTCACAATTAACTGAGAAATGTGACCCCATATTCCGCCTTCTTAGGAACACAATCCAGGTGTATGGGATGAGGAGTGCCAGGAAACTTTCGAAAGAGTTAAACATTACTTGTCCAACGCCCCAGTACTGATGCCACCTTGCCCTGACAAACCACTAATACTATACTTGGCAGTATTTGAGAATTCCATGGGGTGCGTGCTCGGCCAACATGATGAGTCAGGACGAAAAGAAAGAGCGATCTATTATCTCAGTAAGAAGTTCACTGAATGCGAAACGAGATATTCGCCAATTGAAAATTATGTTGCGCATTGGTTTGGACTACTCGGAGATTGAGACAATACATGTTGTACCATACGACTTGGTTAATATCAAAGTTAGACCCTCTGAAATACATGATGGAGTCAACTGCTCTAAACGGAAGGATGGCCCGATGGCAAATTCTACTATCTGAATTTGACATAACCTATGTGAATCAAAAGGCTGTCAAAGGGAGCGCGATAGCAGATTTTCTAGCAAGTAGAGCCCTGGACGATTATGAGCCTTTGAACTTTGACTTCCCAAATGAGGATCTGATGTATGTGGCAACTACTGAAGCGAGCACACAAGAAGGCAATACTTGGAAATTAAATTTTGACGGAGCCTCAAATGCTATGGGCAACGGGATTGGGGCAGTCTTGGTATCTCCAAACGGTGATCATTATCCTTTCACCTGTAAACTAGATTTTGATTGCACAAATAACATGGCGGAATATGAAGCATGTATCATGGGAATCCGCGCGGCTATGGAACGCAAAATCAAGGTACTTGAGGTATATGGGGATTCGGCACTGGTAATTTATCAGCTCAAAGGCGAATGGGAAACAAGAGACCCTAAATTGATTAGTTACCGAAGGATAGTCCTAGAATTGATTGAGGAGTTTGACGACATCACTTTTTGTTATCTCCCACGAGACGAGAATCAGATGGCCGACGCTTTAGCTACATTAGCTTCCATGATCAAAGTAAATAGACCAGAGGATGTGAAGCCTATCCAAATGAGCATTTATGATGCTCCAGCCCACTGTTGTAATATTGACGAGGAAGAAGAAAAGGACGACAACCCTTGGTATCAGGACATATTGCGATACGTGAAAAATTGTGAATACCCGAACCAAGCAACTGAGAATGACAAGAGAATGTTGAGGAGGCTGGCCAGTGGTTACGTCTTAGATGGGGAAATCCTGTACAAAAGAGGAAAAGATCAGGTGCTGTTAAGATGTGTAGACGCTGTGGAGGCCAAGCAGATCTTGGAAGAAGTCCATGATGGTATTTGTGGAACACACGCTAACGGTTTCACAATGGCCAGACAGATCATGAGATTTGGATATTATTGGTCTACCATGGAAGGAGACTGCATCAAGTATGCTAAGAAGTGCCATAAATGCCAGATTTACAGAGACAAAATTCATGTGCCTCCATCACCTCTTCACGTCATGACTTCCCCATGGCCTTTCTCCATGTGGGGCATGGACGTCATCGGGCCGATATCGCCAAAGGCTTCAAATGGACATCGTTTCATTTTTGTAGTGATTGACTACTTTACTAAGTGGGTAGAGGCTACTTCTTACACCAACGTCACAAAGACAGCGGTCAGCAAGTTTCTAAAGAAGGAAATCATATGTCGGTATGGAATGCCTGAAAGGATCATATCAGACAACGCATTAAACTTGAATAATAGCACGATAGCAGAGGTTTGTAATCAATTCAAGATCAAGCACCACAACTCATCGCCATATCGTCCGAAGATGAATGGTGCGGTGGAGGCAGCCAATAAAAATATCAAAAGATTGTGGGGAAAATGACTGAGACCTATAGAGATTGGCACGAGAAGTTGCCATTCGCCCTCTATGCTTATCGAACGTCCGTCAGAACTTCTACCGGGGCAACACCATTCTCTTTGGTTTATGGAATGGAGGCAGTGCTACCAATTGAGGTTGAAATTCCCTCTCTCCGAGTTTTTTCAGAACTAAAGTTAGACGAAGCAGAATGGGTCCAAGCCCGATATGATCAGCTGAACTTGATTGAAGAAAGGAGGTTAAGAGCTATCCGTCATGGTCAAATGTACCAGAAACGAATGATGCGAGCTTACAATAAGAAAGTTCGTCCTAGAAACTTCCATGAAGGGGACTTGGTACTGAAGAAGATCCTTCCCATACAAAAGGACTTCAGAGGAAAGTGGATGCCAAACTGGGAGGGACCTTATGTAGTAAAAAAGGCATTTTCAGGAGGGGCATTAATTTTAACTGGGATGGATGGCAAAAGCTTGCCCAATCCTGTGAATTCGGATTCAGTGAAGAGGTACTTTGCCTAAAAAAAAAAAAAAAAAAAAAAAAGGGGAGAGGCCAAGGCGAAAACCCGCAAAGGGCACCTTGAGACCAAAGGGGCTTTGAATTGAAAACCTAGGAATGGGCAATTCGAATTTTCGATCAAAGTTGAGGCATAGAGTAGTTTTGTCTTCTCCGAATTAACAAGAAGGAGAGATGCTACATCTTGGGGCATCAACAAAGTCTTTTAGGATTTCTAAACACAGAGTTTGTGCAGAGAAGCTCATGCTGCGATATCTGGGGCATCTTTTTTTATCTTATTTACATCTTAGCAAAATTTGCTATTTGTTCATTTAAAGCTCCGCTCTCAATAAAGTTCCATCTTATTCATTGTGATAATCTTTTTTATCTTATTCATCTCGTATCTCAGCAAAATTTGCTATCTTGATTTGTTTGTTTAGAGATTTGCTCTCAACAAAATTTCATTTTGTCCATTTTGATAATCTTTTTCAAGCATTTTTTCATTGAGATAACGATTAATGGACTGACAATACACATACAGAAGGAGTTCTGCATCTTACTCTGAAAGTTTCTAAATAATACGAGGACCTGAAACAGGACTATTGTTTAGAACTAACCAAACCTAAGGGTTGGAAACATTGGAGGAAGAATAGTTCAAATTGCATCTATTTCTTTAGGTTTTCTGTCAAAGGTACTGGCTGAACAAGAAGACATCAGTGATAGAACCTTGATGAACAATGAGGAATGACAACCTAAGCATTAAAATGGATCATTCTCATGACGTTCTACAAATATAATACATACACATCTAGTTAGGAGCATTTGATTCATTCTGATCATGTCATCCTAAACACTAGGCATAAATAGGTCCATGAAATGGATTTTGCAGGTCATGTTCCCCAGAGAACAGGTCAAAGAGACTAATCCTATACCCCTGAAGTTACAGTGGGATAGATTGAAGTCATTAAAGTAGATCTTGTCTTCTTGAATTGGCGTGAAGTAGATCGAAGATATCAGATCCTATCTTCCTATATTGGTAGGAAGTGGATCGAAGATACAGATCTTGTCTTCCCATATTGGTGGCGAAGTAGATCGAAGAAAGCAGATCTTGTCTTCATGTATTGGCGTGAAGTAGATCGAAGATATCAGATCCTATCTTCCTATATTGGTAGGAAGTGGATCGAAGATACAGATCTTGTCTTCCCATATTGGTGGCGAAGTAGATCGAGGAAAGCAGATTTTGTCTTCATGTATTGGCGTGAAGTAGATCGAAGAAAGCAGATCTTGTCTTCATGTATTGGCGTGAAGTAGATCGAAGGTAGCAGATCCTATCTTCCTATATTGGTAGGAAGTGGATCGAAGATGCAGATCTTGTCTTCCCATATTGGTGGCGAAGTAGATCGCAGAAAACAGATCTTGTCTTCCCATGTTGGTGGCGAAGTAGATCGAGGAAAGCAGATCTTGTCTTCATGTATTGGCGTGAAGTAGATCGAAGAAAGCAGATTTTGTCTTCATGTATTGGCGTGAAGTAGATCGAAGGTAGCAGATCCTATCTTCCTATATTGGTAGGAAGTGGATCGAAGATGCAGATCTTGTCGTCCCGTATTGGTGGCGAAGTAGATCGAGGAAAGCAGATCTTGTCTTCATGTATTGGCGTGAAGTAGATCGAGGAAAGCAGATCTTGTCTTCATGTATTGGCGTGAAGTAGATCGAAGATATCAGATCCTATCTTCCTATATTGGTAGGAAGTAGACTGACGATGCAGATTTGGTCTTCCCATACTGGTAGGAAGTGGATCGAAGATGCAGATCTTGTCTTCCCGTACTGGTGGTGAAGAAGATCGAAGAAAGCAGATCGACGATGGCAAATTTTACCTCCCTGACTACAGTGGAGTACATCGAAGCCGATAACTCTATCTCCCTGCATTCAACAGTGGAATAGAGTGAAGAGCACAAATCTTATCTCCCTAAGCAATAGTGGAGCAGATCGCATCAAGTCTTATCTCCCTAAGCAGTAGTGGAGCAGACTAAAAACACAAATCTCATCCCCATAGAGTCGTAACAGAGTAGATTGAAGCTTAGATCTTATCTTTATGAAGTTACATTGGAGTAGATTGAAGCTACAAGGCATATGTCAGAAAATGTAGTAGACTGAATCTAAAGCTACAAGATGCAGTGGATTGGAAGAAGATTATCTGAACCAGAAGAACACCAATGAAGTCAAGACCCAGCAAGACCAGGCAAAATTGGCCTTTCATTATGTCTTTGCTCCATTCCCGTTACACGACAATGAGCAAAGAGGGGCAGCTGTACAGGCCAATTTTGGGCCTAGCCCAATACCCAAAACCAACACCAGCCCGAAATAGCCTAGCCCGATAAGCCCAAGTCTCCAAATTTTTTGGAAAGCCAGAAACCCTAAGGTTTCTGGCGCCGTTGCCCATACCCTGCTCCACTATGGTGGCCCCTTACCCCCCTCGTCCACCGCGCCCACGACCTGCAACAGAGACAGAAACAACAGCAAAAGCAGCATGCGAGGAATGGGGGCAAAGAATAAACAAAACAGAAACGAAAAACAAGAGAAATGAATCGGCTTTAAAAAGCCAAAATCAAGAACAACAGAGGACCTTTTTTTTTTCTCTTTTTTTCTCTCTTCGGGAGTTTTTCCTTTCATTTTTCAATTGTAGTATTACTTAAGTATACAAGTAATAAAAGCAGATCGAAGTAAGAAAGACCAAAAACAGAAAAGGCAGAGATCTAAGGTCCCTTTTTTATTCCAAAAACTCATCTATTAGATATTTTTTTACATAGCATAGGTTTAGAAAAAGGAAATAGCAAAAAAATAAAAAATTTTACCACGCGGTGGCCGGCGCCGGCGCCGGCGAGCCTCCAGCGGCCGTCCGGTGACCCCCCCTTCGCCGGAAATCGCTCCGGGCTCCCCTCTCCTCTCTCCCTTTTCTTTTTTTTTTCTCCCTCAGCCTTACAAATGATTTTTTTTGAAATTTTTTGACTTTTATAGGGGGTCAAAACGCACCGTTTTGGACCCCCAGTTTAAACAAATAAAACGACGTCGTTTTGAACGCGGGTCGGGTCGACCCGACCCGCACCAGGGAGGATCCGCGTGTTTTTCTTTGGAAGGGCTAATTGCACTTTTAGCCCTTCCGCTTTTTCGGGAGTTTACAATCAAGCTTTTCTTTATTTTTAATCTGGCTCCATGGTTTCGCCCCGAATTCATTCTGGTCCCTCATGCTGCGCAGCGTTTTAATACTTGGGTTTATTGCGCTTTTGACCCTCCAAGTTGCACGCGCGTTACAATCAAGTCCCTTTTCTTTGTTTTCATTTTAAATTGGCCCTACAACTTCGTTTTTAATTCGATTTTAATCCTTTTTTCGTTTATTTTTGTATTTTTATCAAATATCCTTGTTATTTTTATATTATTAGTATTATTAGTATTACTATTATTATAACTATGTACTAGTGTATATTTTTATTACGTATGTGTATACACATATATTTTTGTATTTAACGTTTTTCATTTCACTTTATTTTAATATTTTATTAATTTTATGTACGTCTCTTTTATATTCCAATGTTATTATTATTATTATTATTATTATTAGTTTATGCTTTGTTATATATCTATATATTTATAATATGTATATATACGTACTTATACATACTTAAATATATTTTTTCACATTTCATAATTTTTATACACTTACATATATTTATGCATATTTTACATCATGTACATACTTATATATTTTACACTCTTAAAAATGCTTTTTGTATATTTCACATATTTTATAATTCACATACATATATTTTATATTATCATGATGTGTAAATATATAAATACACATTTACATTTTTTAGTATTTACCGATTTCATATATGTGTACATACTTATCTATGTTTTCATATTCTTAATTTATATGCATTTCTTATCTTATGGCTTAAAATTATATGCATATACATTTTTACATAATTGTATTTATTGTCATTATTGTTAGTTGTTGTTTGTTTATTCATGTACACATGTGCTTTTTCTAAAATGTTAGTCCTATTTATTTATTTGTATGCTTTGTAATCGCCTCGTCATTTCATTTTGCCTATTGTATTGTTGTTACTCACTTTACTTTGCTCACCTTGTTGTATTCGTTATTGTTTTGTCAAGCATCGACACTAAACACCAAAAGGAAAATTTTCCTAAATAAGGCAATATTTCGCGTTTGGAAAATCGAGAAAACGTGCCCTAACGTGCTGGGTTTCGATTTCTTGTTCGACCAAATAGCCAAATATCCTTTTTAAACTTTTAAATAAGGCAATATTTCGCGTTTGGAAAATCGAGGAAACGAGCCCTAACGTGCTGGGTTTCGATTTCTCGTTCGACTAAACAGCCAAATATCCTCTTAAAGCTTCAAAATATGGTTTCATTAAACTATAAGGTGATCTTGGTTTCGATGGTTTAGGGTATCGTGTCCTAATGTGCTAGATGTGATATTCCTTCGGAACAAGAGAATCTTATATTTCAATTCACGTTATCAGAGTTTTCTTTTAAGGATCGCATTTTTAAAACCCTTCAAATTTTCAATTTTCGACACTAAGACACTAATTAATCAACTAGGTACCAATTTTGGGCGTATCGAGGGTGCTAATCCTTCCTCGTGCGTAACCGACTCCCGAACCCGTTTTTTTTAAATTTCATAGACCAAAATCTTTGTTTTAATAAAAATTAAATCGTTTATTGAAAACAACCACTTTTCAAGGTGACCCGATCACACCTCGTCAAAAAGGATCGGTGGCGACTCCCGTTTTCATTCTTTTTTTTAATCCAAGTTGACCCCGTTTTCATCCAAAAATGGTGTCAACATATGAGATTTAAATTTGATTCAATTTTTACAAACCATTAATACAATTATCGTCATAATATCATTTTATGTTTATGTATTGTATATATAAATAATTATATTTATCAAACATGAAAGAAAATGGATGTATTTATTCTTTAAATTGTGTACAATTGAATAAAATCAAAGTGTCATGTGTGCAATTAAATTAAATTAAAGTTTTCATTAATATAATTGCATCAAATCAAATCAACAAAGTAAAAAAAATAAAAAACAAAAAACTACACAAGCAAACTTATGATTAGAGCTGTTCATGGGTCAGATTGGGCGTAAGCATAATAAGAATGCACTTTGTGCTTATCCAAGCTTAGCCTGACAAAAAATATGGACTTACAATTTTGTCCAAACCCACTCATATTTATAAATAGGTGACCCAAGCCATTTTAAACCTACCCAATTATTTTTTAAAAATTTTTTATTTATTAAAAATTTTATATATAATTATCTTTAAAAATTTTTTAATGTTTAAATTATAGTAGTATTATATGTTACTATAAATTTAATTTTTATGTGTTATAAAATACATAATATAAAAAAATTAAAAATTAAAAACGAGCTGGGCTTGAGCTTTAAATGTTTGATTATAAGCTTCACTCATATTTTAAACGAACCTAATTTTTTTACCCAATTTGATTTTTTGAGCATAAAATTTTTATCTAAACCCTCTAAATTTTAGATAAGCCTTCGAATTTAAACCAATAATCTAACTTATAAATAAATCTACATAAAATAATATCATTTATTTATTTTTATTGTAGTAAAACAAAACGCTTACATCATTTTAAACCCTCTTGTGAATTTTTTTTTCCTCAATAGAATAATTGCTGTGGGAATAAATAGTGAGGATGTTGTGGGCTTGGGGGCATGTAGACTGAAGCAGTAGCTAGTCTTGAAGCATCTGAGTTTAGTTGTGAGCTCTGTAATGGCCCATTCACCTTTTATTAATATTGGTATTTGGTCACCCTCGGTTAAGAGACTGATTCTTCAAAAATAAAACTCACAAAAAAAAATACCCTTCAAAAATAATATTTATTCTGGATGATTTAATATGATTTTACCGTTTAATAAAATTACAATAAATATAATATAAATTTTATCTATCAAAATTTGTCATATCAAATCATTAAAAACAAAAGCTAAATGTGATATTATATATGAATCTATTGATATGTTGAAATAATTAAATATCGTGATTTTAATATTTCAAATTAACGTAAATCGTTTTAGAAAATATGACTCTTTTTTTGGAAGATGAATGTGCTATATGTAATTTTCTAATTTGGAAATTGTATTAGTCTAAATTTTTAATTAGGCCATCATTAATCGAAATTTAATTATTTGATTATTTACAATTTTTTTAACTCATACTTTGAAATTCAATTAATTTTAATCTAAATTACTTTTATATTATGAACCTCATACGTATAAATGACGACACTTTCATATTGTCTATGAATATATTTAATTTTTAACATTTAAAACATTATACTCTAATTTGTAGCAATGAGTAAATGTGAAAAAAACAATAAAAATCAAGGTTTTTCAGGTGTCATAGCTAATGATGGTGATTTGAGATATAAAAAATGATGATGGCCATGGTAGAGAGTAGCATATGGGTTTGACCAGTAAAAAAGAGAACCCCAAAATAAAAGTGAAAAAAAAAACAACAATCAAAAGAGAATGAGACCACCTCTATGGCTTTCTTTAAAATTTCCTTTAATTTCTTTGTTTTTCTTAGCCTTAATGATGACCATTGCCTATGGTACTCAATAAATCACATATTGTCTCATCCTTTTTTTCTTTTGTTTGGGTGTAAATTCACTCAGTCAAAGCCATGCATGGTGCCATTCATTTGACATAGTGTTTCTCTTTTCTCAGCTTTCCCAGTTCCATCAAGTTAAAGTACCATCAAGGGTAGTAGTCTTGGATGTAAGTCATTATAAAGATACATATGAATTCCTCAAAATAAAGTAATATCAAGAGTGGTAGTTTTGGTGGGTGATAACCCCGGCCTAGCCGTTCAGACTGAGTTCAGAGAATTACAACATCATATTAATAATTTAACAAACTCATAAGATAGATAATTTAGAATATCTAAATCCAGATACCCATCAGAATAACTTTAGTTCACAAACGTCTTAAATCCATAATACAGTAGTGACATGATCTCATATTAAGCCTAGCAAAAGATAAGGTTGACCGAGCTGCCGCGACATCGATCCCATTCAGTGTAATGGTTCACCTGAAAGCCAAAAGTAATAGAGTAAGTGGTAAACTCAATGCGTTACAGAAAATGTACTATTAAGCTTTCGTACGATCATGAGGTGATCTTATTCGGAGTACCAGATAGTCCTCAGTGCTCACAGTATCCATATAAACGAATCAATTATACCTAGTTAATACAGACTGACGGTAGCAGCTTATTAACATGCTTAATCAGATATCAGAACAGATTATAACAAAATTTCCTAGTTTCCATCCTCTGTACACCATCTCTGACCAACGCAATACACCATTAAGGACATTCAGTGTCCATCCATCCTTACGCACCGTAATGTGTCGATTTGACACGTTACAGAATCACATCATAGATGCTAGCACAGTTAGCGTTAAACGCTAAATTCAGATTTAATCAGAAAGTGGCAAACCACTGTTCAGAACAGAATACTTCCTTCTCCGTATATTTCCAATCCAACACATTTAGAATACAGAAGCTTACGTATTACTTAGAGATTATTTGTCAGAAATCAATTACATATTAACCGTAATTTCACATTGTATCTCATTTTGTATCAATCATATAATAAATAGTCAAGATTACTCAAAGTAATGATTTTGGTTGCAAAATGAGCTTTTGAAAGCTCAGTTGGCTACCACACGGCCTGGAAACACGGCTGTGCCCTTACTCGTGTGGTCCACATGGCCTGGCCACTCGCCCGTGTTGTGTACCCGTGTGCTACCAGTCAAGAACCAGAGAGTTACACAGCTTGGACACACGGTCGTGTCCTTTCCCATGTGACTCACACGGCCTAAGCACACGCCCGTATGATGGCCCGTGTGGTCCTTAATCAATAACAGTGAGTTACACGGCCGTGTCTTGTTTCCGTGTTAACCCTATACCAACTTGGTCAGACACGGCCGGAACACACACCCGTGTGCTAGCCCGTGTGGCCCTACTTCGACAAATAGTAAGTTACACAGCCGGTCGCACAGCCTTTCACATGCCTGTGTGGCTCATACGGCTTAGCCACACACCCGTGTACCTGGCCGTGTGGTGTTGACAGTCACTATTTTCGTCGACCTAAAACCTGCGAAACTTGCAAAATTGTTACGCACTTGATTTCTCCTTGTCGGAAATGGTTACGGAGACTAACCGGACCCTAATCAATCATTTCACAACCAAATTCACAAATCAATTTCCACATTTCAACAACATTACTCAATGTCAAACATGTCGACAACTTCAACAACACACTCTTATACATTCCAGTCTTACCGAAATTCAGCAACGATCACGAATATCAACCTGCTGTTGTTCCTTGCCAGTAGTATTCCCGTCTATAGGGAAAACAATGATCGTTTATTAGCGATTCATACAAATCACAGTTTATTTGATTTATAACAATTTAGAAACGAAAAAAAACAAACATGCAACGCTCACGTTAGCAAATACTTACTCAACGGCCCTCTGACTAGCAATTAGCAACAACACTTACTGATTTCGTACCCATCTTGACCGTAAATTATATATTAAAAAAAAGAACGCGAAGAAGAAAAAGAAAGGAATGGGAGTTAAAGGAACAAAGAAGCAAATCTATCGTTACTTAATTATCTAACTTCCACTTAGCTTTTCCGGCATTTAGCAAAATTTTTCTAATGCATACAAGGAGACTCGAACTCAGGACCAAACAAAATATAGATTAATGCTTAACCAATGAACCAACAAACTCATTCTTGTCTTAGTATTGTAACAAATTGAACTTAAGCGGCAATGCTTGCTTATAGGTAGTTTTAAAAACAATAAAACTTTGACAGTGCAATTCGAACCCCAAACTTTAAACACAAAAGCAGAATCACAAAACTAGAAATACAGAAATTAATTACTACAGATTTTTCCCAGTTAAAAACTAAAAATTTCAGGGCATTACAGTGATTATATTGAAGCTATTACGAGGTTTATCGATTCTCGACGAATAACACTTTTTAAAATTTTTAAAATCTCCTCAAAACTATTTATGGTACCCATGCATTTGATAACTTCTTATAGTATTTTCTCAAGTTTCACTAATTCTCTCAAATTAAAGCACGATCAAGTAGTAGTAGCTTTGGATGTAAGTCATTATAAAGATGTATATGAATTCCCTCAAATTAAAACACTATCAAAGGTGATGGTCTTCGTGGGTGACAATATGAGAGATGTTGAGGGATCTGTTGGCTCTTGATGAATGATACTTTATAATTTTTTTTCAACGAATCAAAATTCCTTCATCAAATTTGTCTATTAAATTTACTTTGAAATTAATATTTTAAATGTAAAAAAACCCTTCAAGATCATAGACTATGGTCATTCCCAACTTTTTAATTACTTTGTTCTAATGCATGGTCAATAAGAGGAGAGCAAGCAAAGCTATGCAAACGCAAGGGTTAAGTTATTGGGATGAGTTGTGGTTTTTTGGGTGAACACCCTTGGGTTCAACTCTCTACATTTTAAAACTTGAAATCTAACTCGATTAATTTATACAATTACTCTCTAACTTTTCGAATATATATATATATAAACTGAATCTTTAACATTTAAAATAATTTTATGAACCCTTCATATTTTTTTTTTTATAAAAAAAGGGAAAAGTGTTGATAAGAGCTAGTGTAAGCATATGGTTGCAAAAGCTTAGACAAGCAACATAACAACTAGTCATGGTGGAATGGAAGTTGAAAAAAGGATTTGGGTGTAGAAGAAAAGGAAACTATCTTTAAAGAAGAATTTTCACTAACATTCTATTTGTATACCTAGTGGGTTTCTTTTAGGGTTTTGGGGTCCTCTTTGTAAAGGTGCATATGTACCTAACTCCTTAAAATTGATTAACCATGGCTTGACCTTTTATGCTTTTGGCTTTTTCTTTGGTGAATAAAAGAAGACAATATCATGTTTTCCTTAGAAACAAAAAAAAAAAAAAACTCATCTCACTCTTTGCCCCCATCTTCCAGTTCTTTATGCTTGTTACACTACTTTGAGATCATTTCATCATTAAACTTTGTGCTTAGGGTTGATAAATTGAATACAATATAATTATACATCATGAATACAAATAAAAATTTTAAATTTTGATCGAGTTTTAGCTTAGTTGACATTGTTGTTATTGTAACAATCCAGAGGACATGAATTTAAGCGCATTTAAGCACATTTTTATTCTAATTTAAGGGTTGGGAGTAAGAAATATATGTATAATGGATTGTATGAAACTGTGATTCTACATCATCCTTATCCCTTTCCAATAGAAGCATGACAAATTAGATTTTTCCTTTTAATTTTTAGCATTTTTAGTTGGATTTAAATTTTTTCAGGAGGAAAATGCTGGAAATCAGGAGGAAAAATCTTATTTGTCATGCTCTTATTGGAAAGAGATGATGTGGAATCACAATTTCACACAATCTTTTTTCTCTCTCTATATATTGGTAAATTCAATTCCATATGACATGCAAAGGAAAAAATGTTGACATGGGAGTCAAGTAAAGGTTTAATTTGTTCTAGATATTGCAATTATTTTACTTTAACTTTTACCAAATTAATATTTATATATTACATTTATTAGTTTATCAATTTAAATTGTAAATGTTATTAAATTTAACAAAAAATTACAAATTCTATAAAAATAGTCAAATTAAAAGTTTTGGAATTTTTAAATATTGATTATAAGGTAAAAAAATTGAAAAAACTTAAAATGAGGTTAAAATGAAATTTTACAAAATTTAGGAGGGCTAACCCTGCAACCCCTAAATTCTCCCTTGCTATATGAGTTCATTTTTGACACATTGATAGTAGAGTTTTTTTAACTCCACACATTGAGTTAAAAAAATGTAATTTATATAAATCAAAGTAGTTAGTATCACGTTGGTAGACATATAATTTCTCTACTGTTATTGGTACGTATCGATCTATTTCGGTGTACCGTTTCAGATTTTATCAATATTTTTAAAAAGAATTAAACATATGTATATAAAAATATTTACTAATAAATGAAATTGAATAAATTTTAAATATAAAATATTTATCAGTTGTATAAAATACTCATTAATAAGCTCCACGTATAAAAATTCATCATTCAATAAATTCAAAATTAATAAGGAAAAAAACCAGAAGGGTGAGAAGATTTTTTTGATAAAAGAAGTTGAAGGATGAGTGAGGATTTTTTCTTTGATAATCAAGCGAGTGAGTTTTTTTTTCTTTTATATATTTTAAATGTGAAAATATGTCTTAAAAAAAGTTTTTACTTTCCAATGTAATATTTTTTATTGGTCAAGCCATATATAGTAAAAAATAGTTAAAATTTTTATATTTTTTAATACTATTCATGCAACGGCGGATGCACCATGTTCTGGTTAGTGCGATAAGTACGAACTAGAATTTTCACCCGTACGGAAAAAGTTGTTGCTTGTTCTGCGTTAGTATTGAAACAATGTGCACCGATTGGTATGACCGGAATCAATGCGGAACTGACTGAAGTTTCAATTTTTTTGGAAAGGAAAATTTAATGGTTATTAATTTAAAAAGGGGGAAATTGAATTGGTTTGATAAATTTATGAAGTAGGCGAAATTAAGTGAAAGAAGAAAAAGAAAATAGAGAAATGAGCATAGAAGAATAGGTAAATGCATGCAAATTTGGGACACTAATTATTGGAATTTTTGCATTGCTATATATTCAAAAGCAAAGCTTCCTCCTAAAGCCAAAAATCTAAAGTCTTAAGCAATGATGGAGTGGAAGATAAAGAGAATGAAAGGAAAGGGAGTGAAATGATGAGGTTGGAAGAAAATTAATTGAACCTTTTTAACTTTATATAATTCTTAATAAAATATACTTAAAATCTTTTTTTATTTAGAAAAGTAATTGATTAAATATGATTTTTTAAACAAATGTTAAGTCAATAAGCAATACTTTTCTTAATAGTAAAAGGGTATATGTTCGAATCATATCTGTTTTTTTTATAAAATATTTAGAATTACTTATAACCCCTCCTTAATCTATAAATAGGTGGATAATGCATATCAAAGTATTCAAATCTATGTCCTTTTAGATTAACAATAATACCCATACCAATCGAACTAATACTCAATCGATAGATTTTTTTTAGGAAGTAATTTCTTTATATAATTCTCAAAACCCTTACATAGAGGTAGATGAGAATGTAACGAACAAACAAGAGTCCTGACCCAAAAAAAAATATAATTTAATCCCTTTATAAATAATAATATTTAAAAATAATGAAATCATAAATTAATATATGATAAAATTATATTTTAATTTTTAAAAATTTTATAATTTAATTCTAACCCATCATAAAAATTACTAAATTTACACTTAATTAAAAGAAAACGAATTTAAACACACTCAAATTCATAACCTTTATATTATTGTAACTAGTAATTTGATAAACCGATCGAAATAACCTAATTTAATAAATTTAAACCATATATATGGCTTGATGGCAGACTTGATGGCAGACAAAAATGAGTAGCATGGAATAGATATACCCAAAAATATCACAAAAGAGACAATCACAATCCTCATTTTTTCCCCCTTTTTTGCTTGATATATAGATTTCCCATGGAAAAAAACCTCTAAAATGGCCACTTTCATATGATCATCACCACAAGTCTTCAAATTCCAATCCCCAAACACTTTCATCTGCAAAATCTGCACCCATTTTTATCGCAACATCAGGCACCAAAACCCATGCATTTTGACTCTTACTGTCCGCTCTAATATTGTCAAAACTGTTCCATTTTTTCTTCAGAAGCTCAAACTCCAAGGCTTATCAAGAAAAAACCAAAAAACCCTTTCCCATCATAAGTTTTAAAAAAACCCAGAGCCCCCAAATAGCAACGAATGACATAAAGAGAGTGTTCGTACATTATACACCTTTGGGGGTAAAAAAGGGGTTTGATTAAATCCCATGCATGGTGTTTGAAATTTTGAAGAATATATTATGAAGATGAAGAGTTCAAGCAAAAAGCTCATTTGCTTTTATTTGCTTCTTCTTTTGTATTTCCAGTCTTCTTTTTCTTCTTGTTCAAGCTTTGTTGTTTCAGCTTTTTCTCAACAGTTGATGCCTGTTGAATCCCATGGTGGGTTTGAAGCAAATGATGATGATGATCATGGTGATGAAGGTGAAGATTTTGGTGATGAAAAGAGAAAAGTTCATACAGGTCCAAATCCTTTGCATAATAGATGATTTTGTTTCCTTGCCAGCTATATATGCTTCTTCTTTTTCTTTCTTTCATTTTTTGTTCTTCTTTCTAATATATTGGATGGATATGAGCTTTTCTTTTAGTTGTTTTGTTTTTTAGGGAATTAATTTTGTGTAATATGAAGCCAATCAAGCTTATAGTTTGCATATAAATGATAAATAATTTTGATTATCAGTGATTTTCTTTTATATATATATATGTGTACATGTATGAGATCATTGTTTCTTGCCATTGATTGGGCTTGGATGGATGTTTTCTTCCGATGTATTTATTTTATTTTTTGTTTCGTGCTACAGGATTGTTACAATATCTAAATTTACCGTCACCACTATTATTACACTAAATTTTTGATATAATAACTGTGAATGATGCTTATTAAACAACATGAAACAATTCAATTACATTGACTAAATTCTAAATTACCCATTGTTCACTAGTGGAAGTGTACTATCACTTCTTCTAAATTTAAAATCCTTAATATAATATTTGGTATTTGAATTAAATATTTTTTAATTTGATTAGATATCTGAATTTGACATTTTTTTTCTTAATTTGATACTTAAGTTTTTTTGGATCCAATTTGGTACTTGAACTTAGCACTTCTTTCTAATTTGGTACTTAAGTTTTATTTTAGGTTCAATTTGGTACTTAAACTTATCAAATGTTATACAAATTACTTCAAAACACTAGCGATTTGTGTTTTTTTTTAATGAAGGGATGGAAATAGCTAATGTATGACTAACATGTGATAAATGACATGGAATTTAGTGGCAGAAACAATTACGATTATTTGGAGTTTCTTATGTTTTGCTAAACAATATGGTCAAATTTTACTTTTCATTAGGGCTGAGACTATTTTGACTATTAATGGCAAGAATGATTCGAGAGGGACCACATGCTTAAAGCATAGTCTAGTCTTCACAAAGCCCTCAATTCCATAAAAATATAGCTGGTGTTAGAGAAAAATTGTGTTAAAAAATTGTGCATTAAGATATGATTAATTGAATAAGAAAATAAGAGTTTTAAAACCCCAAAATAAAATAAATTCATTCATTTAAATTAATAAAAAATACATTAAATTAATTAAAATAAAAGTAATTGAACATTTAAAATGCAAAAAAAAAAAAAATCATGCTATCCGCCACATGTGGATCATACGTTAGTTATTTTTGCTACCTCATAAAAAAAACAACATTGTTAGCATACTGGAGTAATTTGTATAACATTTGATAAGTTTAAGTATCAAATTAGACCAAAAGCAAAAGATTAGGTGCTAAATTAAGAAAAAGTGTCTAGTACATGTACTAAAATGGATCTCAAAAAGATTAAGTACCAAATTAGGAATAAGTGTCAAGTTCAGTACCGAATTAAGAAAAAGCATCAAGTTCAAGTACCAAATTGAACAAAAAAGTCTAGGTATAACAAATTAGAAAAAAAAGTATCAAGCTCATGTACAAAATATTACATTAAGCCATCAAAATATAAGTGGTTTTGAGTTTTGTTGAGGGAGTCAACTCCTTTAGGAGAAGTTTTTGAAGTTTTGTCCATTAGGTACGTAGTTGACAAGTCCCCCCAACAATTGAAGGTATTGTCTCAATGTGGAAGTTTTGTCTCTCATGCTTTGCCAAGAGTCAGTGTGATGTGAGTGGTTTCTTGAAGGGCTTGATTCACATAGGAGTGCTTAGTTGGCACCTTCAAGACTAACGAAATAGGTGTTAGTATATAGACTTGTCACAGGCAGGGTCAGGTGGCCTACTCAAAAAGTGGAAGGGCTTGGATAAAAATATAAGCCCGAAAAATGGGCTTAGGTAAAAAAAAAGCTTGTTTAGAAAACAGGTTAAGCCTCGAGTAAGGTTTTTTGGGCTCGGGCCCCAACCCTAAATTGCCAAAAAAAAACCCTATTGTTTTGCTGCTGTTTTTCCACTATTTTGCTCTTGTTTTGCTGTCGTTTCACTATTATGTCACTATTATTTTGTTGTTGTTTTTTGGATATTGTATTACTCTTGTTTTATTGTTAATTTTGTTACTATTTTAGAGACATTTGCTTGTTAAGTTGCAACTATCTTAGTGTTATTTAAGTATAAAGATTTTTTAAATTTATTTTTAATTTGTTGGGAAACATTTATTTTAATGTTTTTAGTGTTTTCGATGTATTATATTTTCTATATAAAAATAAAAGAATTAATATGGACGAGCCGAGTTCGAGTTTTATCATTTTTATTAGGGCTAGGCTTAGACAAAAATTTAGGCCCATTTTTCAAGTCAGGCCGAGCCTAGGCTTATCAATCGGGCCTAGAATTTGTTAGGGCGTAGTCCAAACCCAACCCTGCTCAGCTCATGAACAACTCTATTAGTATAGGGCATGAGTATAATTATGTAAATAATTTGACTTGCGTGCAAGGGGGGACTCAAACCACAAACTCACGCTCTCAAGTAGCTTCATAACTGTTCTCATGCACGATACTAACACCTCTTTCAAGTCTTACAAGTACTATAACCAAGGCACTCTCAACTTTGTAAACCAAGCTCTTTGGATAGTTGCACACAATACACTGGCTCTAGATAGAGCATAGGAGACAAAGACTCCATTGAAAGATAATATCTTTAGTTGTTGAGAAACTAATTGACTATCCGAAAAATAACATTTCAAATGCTTCTCCTAAAAATACCAATCCCCTATACCAGTGTCTAATTCTCCATGACATAACCAACAAGTAGTACGTCGAACTACTAGCCCCATCTTTGTGTATGATCCATAGTGTGTAATCTATTTTGCACAGCTAACAATGTTATAAATGAATAAAATGTCATGGAACCTTCTCTTTCTTAAACTTGTTCTCAAGTTCAAATTTTATCGTAATTGAGTTTTTATTAATTTTATATAAAATATATAAAAAAAATCATCTTAATAAATATATAATATTTTGTACATAGAAAGATATTTTTAATAAATTTCCAATTGAATAGATGCTTGATTGATTCGTAACACTAATTCAATCAAAAATTTATATGTAAGTATAAATTTCGATAATGATTGGATTAAAATTTTGAATTTTTTATTTTAGAAAAATTACAAATATGTGAGTCTTGAAGGTGGGTGGTTTATCATATCTTTCTTGGCTGTAAATTAATTATTATGACTATTAAGATGTCAATTTTTCTTCTTTAATGATGGAATTCTTCATTAATAATTCTTAATTATACCCAGTTTGTCCAATATCTGACATGATGTCCATAATTAATTGTAAAAGTAAACTATCAACTTATTTGATGTTGATGATAGCTTAATTACCTAATATTTTGTACAATGATTTATTAATTAAATTAATTGGTTATTATTAGTGTTAGAGTTTTTGTGATTCGAATTCTGATTGAATAAATAAATACAGTGATAAAATAAATAATATATGAAATTTTATATAAATATTTATAATTTCAAATATGATTATAATTAGATGGGGGTCGAAATATTAGAATAAAAATTTTAAAATCTGAAATTTAATAATTTTTTAAATCTATTTTTAATTATTATTAATTATTAAAGCTCTTTTGAAATAAAAATCAATATAAAAAAAAGTCTTAAAAACCCATTGAACTTTAATTTCAATTATTATCATTCATGTTGGATATTTAAAATAATTTGGTAAATTATCTCGTTAATCACTTTAAATAGGAATCAATTTTATTTTGGTCATTTTAATATATTTTTGGTTAATTTCGTCATTGCCGTTTAAGAAATTGTTCTAATTGATCACTCTACCGTTAAATCCATCTTTTCTACTGTCATTTTCCTCATGCTACTCTTTCTTAAACTCATCTATTCCATCAACTTGTCGCACCTTCACTTTTAGGGTTCAAGATTTAAGGTTCGTAAGGTTCAAGGTTTAAGATTCGAGTCTTGGTTTAAGGTTTGGGGTTCAGGATTCAAGGTTCAAAGTCCAGGATAAAAAATTACCAAAATAATGTGTTAATTGATATGAAAAAAATTGTTAAAATGTTATTAAATAATTGGAAAAGGAACTATGGATGATGTGGTGAGAAAGGTTCATAAAATAATTTCTTATTTAAGGAGGGATCATTCTTTTTTTAGTTATTTTAATTTTTTTTATGTTAATTTAGTCATTAACGTTCAAGAAATCATTCAAATTGATCACTCTACTATTAAATCCATCTCTTCTGCGGTTAAATTTCTTTCAAATTTTTCTTCTTCTTTTTTTTCTTTCCTTTTTGACTTTTCTCCTCTACTCATCCTTAAACTCATCTCTTCCATCAAATTGCTACACCTTCACCTGATTAGCTCCTTCTTTTAAGGCTTATATATCTTTCTTTCCTCTAATCTTGTTTAAATAAACAAAATGATTAATTGTGGAAGTGTTAGGTATAACTTGGATTCAAACAGCTGTTAATAAGCTCACCAATGGCCTATATTCATTAGAAGTATGTATTTAAGACCCTTCTTCTTTCATGGAAAAAAAGAAAGAAACTTACAGTTGACATGGGTAATCCTTAGTGCCGATGTTTGTTGAGTTATCAAGCCAATATTTGACATGCATAAACCAACACCATCTCTCGTCAGTTGTAGAAAATCAACATCAACATATATTAGGATACTATGATTAGCCATTTTTCTCCTTGCAAGAAAAGACAATTCAACTTACAATAGATTGATTATATGTGTAATCAACAACAACATTCCTCTGTCAAGTTTCTGATAAACTATATATGGAAGAAATTCTCCAAGGGAATGCAATGTAAGGCTACTTAAGGAACAAAATGAGGTATAGAAAGATCAATTTATTTAAAGTTTTTGTTTTTTTTTTGGGGTGAAAAAACATAAACAAAAATACAACTTAAGAGATTCTAAAAGACACTAAAAGCTTTATCTTGCTGGATAGTCATAACCACCATTTCAGGAGGAACTTCAAATATCTGGAGTGGGGTCTGCCAATTAGAAAGATTGATATTTGCCAACTGGTCAACAATTAAATTACACTCTTTAAGAACATACTTAATTTCCCATTGATCTACAGAATGCAAAACTCGTTTAATTCTTCTAATCAAGGTAATGCCGGAGCCCATGTTTTCTTCCAAATTCAAGGCCTTGGCCACTTCTAGATTATCCATCTAGATCCTGACTCTCTTATACTCTTTATTTAACAAAATGAGAATGCCATCAAGAATACCCCCAAAGTTATGCTTCCAATGGTGAACACCTGCCTAGATAATGTGTGAATCTCAGGATCCAATTTTCATCCCGATCCTGAACCACTCCACCCGCTGAGGCATTTTCGGAGGCTCTTGCCACTGGTCCATCAGTAAATAAATGCACCCACTCATGTGAAAAGTGATGATGAATCACCTAAGAGCTTGATCTATTATTGGTCCCAAGCAGGAAAGGCTCAAAATGTTAGGCCCAACTGAGAGAGGACTTAAGAACATCATAACCCCTTCAATTAATATTTTGGAAGATGAACAAATTCCTATTCTTCCAAAGTTTTTGTTTTTGATTACTCCCTTTCAAGTTTTTTTACATTAAAAGCTACTCAAAATTTATTTAAATCAACGATTATTTGACCATTTGTTTATTTAAGTTTTATTTTAAAAAAAATATGTCTATTATACGTTGATAATAGTAGTAAGAATAATCGTAAAACAAAAAAAAATAAAAATTCCCCGATTTTGCGTGAAAAAACAATAATACAAGAAATTTGTGGCAATTTTTTAAAAGGTTAAATAACTCTTTCAATAGAAAAAATTTAGTCTTTTAAAAATTCAACTTGTACGGTGTGACAAATTGATGGAAAAGAAAGATTTAAGGAAGACTAGTGTAAGGAAGAAGATGAAAGAAAAGAGAAGAGAGAACGAGAAAAAAATAAAGAAAGAAAGGAAAAAGAAAATTAAAAAATAAGTAAAAAATAAATTGATATAACGGTGGAATAGATGATTGAGTGACCATTTTGATTGATTTCTTCAATTAAGGTGACCAAATTAACAAAGAAAATTTGGGATAACTAAAATAGGAATAACTCCCGTTTAGAGTGATTAATGGGATAATTTACTCAAAAAATTAAGGCTTAAAGTATGATTTAGCCCTTAAAAGTATATCACTTTTCTCACTTAGTACTAATTTTTTTTTAGCTTAGATTGATAGATAAAGTTACACTCTCTTAACCGGTTTAGTCCAACGGTGTTAACGGTGTTTAAAAAATGATTGATATGTGGTCAAATTAGATTTCTCTAGCTGGCACTTTCAACCAATTACAATGTATGGCTTCCTTGTTTATATTTATTTATAGATTCTACGAATTTTTTTAAATTAAAAAATAGATTTTTTTAAATTAGAAAATGATAAAATATATCAATATAATTTTCAAAAATTTTAAAAAAACCCTCAAAAAGTTTTATTTGAATTTTTAGTAGAAGGGGAAGAAGGGTTAATGTAACTTTTACTCTTTGAACTTAACAATTAGGTCCACATTAGTATCTGTACATTTTATTGTTCATTTTGATATCGAACTTAGCAACTAGGTCTATTTTAATCCTTAAATTTGACAAATGTAAAAGTTTAATGATGTGACACTTTGATATTGTGTCACATTATCATTTGAAAATTTTAAAAATATATTTTTAAAATTTTATGTGATGATGTTACACAATATCAAAAAGCTACGTCATTAAATCTTGATAGAAATATAGAATCTAAATCTAGGAACAAAAATTAACTTAGTTGTCAAGTTCAATTAGCAAAGTGTACCAAAAAATATAAATACCAACATGAATCTAATCCCCAATAGAGGTGTTCATGGGCCGGATTGGGCCCAACCATAATTTTAGGCCCGTTTGCTAGGCTTGAACCCGACCCGACCCAAAAACGCTAAAACTCGAGCTCAGCCCGTCAATATTAATTTTTTATATTATTTTTATATAAATTTAAAATATATATAATACATCCAAAAATACTAAAATAGTAACAAAATTCACAATAAGAGTTATACAATATTCAAATAATAACAACAAAATAATAGCAATAGCAAGTGAAATAGTAGCAAAATAGTGAAAAAAAAAAGAAAATAGCAACAAAATAACAAGAAATAGAAAAATCAAACAACCGTGCATATTTGGGCTTATCTAAGACCTAGCCCGTTTTTTAAATGGACATTATTATTTTAACATAACTCATTTTTTAGCTCTATATTTTTATTTTTACTTAAACTCTCTAAATTTTTGAGCAGACCTTTAGACTGGGCTAGGTGCCCGGCCCATGAACAGGTCTAATCCCCAAGGACTAAAATTTATATTAGCCCAAAAAAAAGTGTTTTATGACAACGTAAGAAATTAGAGGGAAATATGTGTAAACTAAAAAAAAACATATTTTTATTTCTTTGGCCGCCAGAACCCAAATTCAGTGCTCGCTTCCTCCTTTCTTTCTCACACATCTTTCGTTCAATTCATTACCTCTTAGTGAAAGTAGCCGACGTTCTTCCGTCAGAAACTTCCTCTCTCGTCGGCCAAAAGTAAGGGAACGCTTTTTCTCTTGGTTTTGGAGTTCAAGTAAGACCATTTCTTTCTTATTTAGTGGGAATTTATTACTTTAGGGATGGTATCTCATAGTGTATTTTCTTATTAATATACAAGTTTATCAAGTTGAGAGAAAAGTTTAGTTCATTTATGCTTCTGGGTAATTTGCTTTTTTATTGGTTGCTTTGTTTTTGTGCTGAAATTGTGAAAATCAGGGTTTTTTTCCCCATAAAAGAAGACCCTTTTTTCATATTAAAGAACTGACTTGATGTTGTTAACAATGGGTGTAAGTTGTTTTGAGTTTTCAATTTGGCGTTATAAAGGAAATGATTGATGTTTCTAAGGTAGTAAAAGGATGATTTTTTAGTGGGTTATTGAGGCAAATTGGTGTTGCTGTTGATTTTAGATAAAAGCTGGTTTAAGTTCTATGTAGATTTTTGAGCTATATATTTGGCCGAATTCAATGTCAAAATGATTCTTTTTCGATGCTTCGAAGTAGAAAATTTATAGCCAAGTTGCTGTAGCTGTTCGAATTTATGGTGAATGTTTTAGCATGAAATCTGCAAGTGTGAGAAACAGAGAATGGAATTGATCATCTATGGTATACGATGATATACTTAATCCTTTTTAATGTTAAAAAATTATCGTCTTAATAGTTCGATAAGATTCGAGCTAATGATTTATTCTGGTTATCGACAGAGATGTTATACATTATAGGCCTTGGATTAGGGGATGAGAGGGACATTACTCTAAAAGGTTTAGATGCAGTGAAGAAATGTGAGAAGGTGTACATCGAGGCCTATACGTCTCTTCTATCCTTCGGTCTTTCTACGGATGGCTTATCCACTTTGGTATTAAGAATATTCTTTCTTGATATATTTGTTATCTTTGAATTTTCAGGATTGTCATTTGTGCTCGAATTTTTAAAAAATGTCAGGAGAAATTGTATGGGAAACCGATTATACTTGCGGATAGAGAAATGGTTGAAGAAAAAGTAGATAATATTCTGTCAGAGGCTCGTGGATCCGATGTTGCTTTCCTTGTTGTTGGTGATCCTTTCGGGTATAATCATAGTGTCTTTCCGGTTTATGATAAGTTATTTGTATGTCATATGCTCTCGTTGATTTTCATCATGTGCTCTTTCGAGTATATATATGGAATTGCTTTTCTTTATTCTATTTGCATATAATCGTGGTCCTTTTCTTTTGTTGGAGATTCCAAGTGTATTGAGCTTCGATTACATCAGTAGTCTTTGTTCACCTCGAAATCTTTTTCTTAGTTGCTTAGCTTTCTCATTAGGCTTTTGATCGGGATAATTGCAGAGCCACAACACACACTGATCTTGTTGTTCGAGCAAAGACAATGAGGGTTGATGTCAATGTAGTACATAATGCATCCGTGATGAATGCAATCGGAATTTGTGGATTGCAGCTATATCGTTATGGGGAGACAGTTTCAATACCATTCTTTACTGAAACATGGAGGCCTGATAGCTTTTACGAGAAAATTGAAAGAAACCGCAATCTTGGATTGCACACACTCTGCCTTTTAGGTGAGGTTGCTTCATACCAACTCCTGTTTTAAGGTTTTTAATTGCACATTAACTTATGGATTTACGGGCTATTGTTGTATGCTCTGCCTGATTGGGGAGTCTTAAATTGATCATTCCCTTCTTCCTACAGATATTCGTGTAAAGGAACCAACATTGGAATCATTGTGCAGGTCGGTATCAGATGTTGCAGCTCGTACTGTTTTTTTTTAACTATGTATTATATTTCTCGTTTTTATATCGTATTATTCCAGGGGAAGAAAGCAATATGAACCACCAAGGTTCATGACGATAAACACTGCCATCGATCAGCTCTTGGAGGTTGAACAAAAGCATGGTAAATCTGGTGAGTACGAGGATATGACCCTCCAACGATCTTTAAAATTACAATTCCAGTAAAGCATAGTTTATGTTTACTTTGCATTGCAGCATACGATGAAGACACGAACTGTGTTGGGTTTGCTCGACTGGGAAGCGAGGATCAGATGATAGTTGCAGGCACAATGAGACAACTTCGTACAGTCAATTTTGGGGAACCTTTACATTGCCTCGTCATAGTAGGCAAGACTCATCCGGTGGAAGACGAAATGTTGGAGTTCTACAAGATTACAACCGAGAATCCAGAACAGAAAGGCAACGGGATCCCTTGAATCTTCCTCCTGGTGTGGATTCATAGGTTACTGTTTCTTTCGAAATCTATATTGAGCTTTGCTTTTATTTGGTTCCGAAAAAAAACAATTTTACGGTATGCATGTTTGTGGATTGAGACCAATATATACCTTGGTCTTTATCTACATTTTTGATGTCTGGAAATGAAAATGGAACACATTTTGAACTGTATTATATCAGTTTGGACTGATTTGTAATACTTTTTACTCATTTTTATTTTCTAGAGCTGTGTTAGTTTTCCTTTTATTGAAGAACTTATAATACATTTACACAATCAAATTTGTGCCCCTCTCTCTCTCTCTCAAATTTTTCTTAGGGTAAATTGCACCAAATGTCATTAAACTATTAATAAGTTTACATTTTAGTCATTCAACTTTAAAAAGTTGCAAAATGATCTATGAACTATTCGAAAGTTTATATTTAATATATTTTTTTAAACTCCAGCTAGCAAGCTTTTAAGCGATGATTGGTACGATGGATTAGTATCCATTGATGAGTAAAATAATATATTTTAAATCCAAATCGATTGAATAGTCAGTGTTAAAGATTGGAGAAGAAAGTTATTTGGATTTCGGTTTGCAAATTTATGACGTTTAAAGTTATTTCATGGAAAAAAAATTGTATAAAGGGAAGAAAGGTTTTCAATTGGTGTAGGTGGTGCGAATGAAGCTCACACAATAACGATTTTAATAGTTTAATGACTTAAATGAGAACTTTCGGATAGTTCAATGAACATTTTGTAATTTTTAAGTTGGGAGGCAAAAATATAAACTTACTAATAGTTTAGTGACCTTGAGTGTAATTTACCCTTTTCCATAATGTTATGTGATTAATATTTTAATAATCGAGGCGTTCAATTTATCAACATGATTGTCCCTGTTACACACCCAAAGTTTAAACACCCAAAGTTTAAAATCAATATGATGCTTCTATTATATCAATCGAAAATAAAATCCATCAATATACATATTTAAGAATTGAAATTTTTTTATATAAAACAAAATTTTCAGCTGCATAAATTTTAATATACACAACATATATGCATGCCATACTTTCAGCTGCAAATTTCAATGAATGAAAAACTTTGGTGTATATATACATCACAACATATACATGCATGCCAATTTTTCAGCTCCATTCTACAATAATTTATGAATATACCATTTTGATTGGTATATAAATATTGTTCCATTCTCATACCAAAATCTAAATAAGCTTACCATTCACATTCCAATGGCATTCCACTTCTTTCTAGTCCTTGCTTTACTCAATGTGAGCTTTAATTTTCAATATTTAGTATTAATTTGTTTTAATTAGGCTCACTTTTACATTAATGTGTTGTTGTTTTTAGATTGTATTTGCAAGGAGCCATGGTGCTATGCTTGAGGAAGATTTTTGGAAATCAATGTTCCCAAATAATCCAATTCCAAAGGACTTGAAATATATTTTACCATCACCTGGTTTGTATTCAAATCTCTATAAATATTAAAATTTTTATTAAGTCTGGTGTCACGAGTAAATCGGACATCAATTTAATTAGGTAATGACGAAAAACCCTTATTTTACAAAGTAAATTATATTATTTTGAGTGTGTTTTTTTTCATTTTACATCTTTTATATGGAATAATAAAGATACACGTGTAATAGGATTTGAACCCAAGTTTCTGTAGTTTTCAACGTTTGTATTTTACTATTAAACTAAAACATCATTTATTATTTACATCATTTTTTATAGAATATAATTGTTACAATTTTTTTTTTACCCTTATCATTTGTGTTTTGTATTTTAATTTCAGTTGAGGTGTCTAATTCCGAAGAGTTAAGCACCAAACGAAAACATGGAGATGAAAACTTAGGTAATAACCTTGAAACTGCGAAATTTGAATAATCTCATTATAGGTTTTGATCATATCTGTTCATTTTGATATAATGTCTAGAAATACTCATAGCGCCTCCCCAACTTATAAATTAGAGGATAATGCACTTTAGCGCACTCGAATTCACGTTCTCTTTCATTGGCAACAATGTCCAAGCCAATCGAACTAAAACTCAATTGACATCAAAGATAAATTATTAATGTTTCAAATTTTAAATATAATATTCAATTATCTTTTTTTTTGTATTATTCATGTCCGTTTTACGGTCCATATTCGAGGTTCGTGACTATTCCTCTCAACAATGTTGGCTTCAAAATTTAATCCTGTATTTTTCCCTTAAAAATACAATATGCCTTACCATCGCACCCATATAACATTCAATTATTTAAACAAAATTAATTAAACTTTTAACATTTAGAATTTGTTTGTAAATATTTTCATGCCATTTAGGCAGCATCGATGGACCACTTTATAGATATGAAGACCCATCTATAGGATTAAAAATTCCAAACTCTCAAAATTGCTATTTGCGAGGAAATTACATAAATGGGGAATCAATTAAAGGTAAATTATTTGATTTAGATAGTATAAGCATATTGATAAATTTAGTTTAATGTTTATATTTTCTATCAATTTAATTGTTAATTTTTTTTTAGTTGAATTTAATTCTTAACTTTTAAAAAATTAGTCAAATAGTTGTTTTTAATGGAAATAATAATTAAAATATTAAATTTTAACATTGTTAGCGCGACAACTCGCATGGAAGTCCATGTGCACATCATATTAACATAGCATCATTTTTTTTAAAAAAGCAGCATGGAATATAAGTAGACTGTCATGCCAGCTGCCATGTTTAAAAATTTAATGTTTTAATTAATATTCTCATTAAAATGAAATTTAAATAAAAAAATTAAATTGACAAAAGATGTAAACATTAGGGACTAGATTTGCATACTTTTTATATCCAAAATTTATCTATTTGAACTGAATTTAGGGAAAACAATCTCTGCAAAAGGCCACCAAGAGGTCTCTATTGAATCAGATAATATTACTTCAATCAATGAAACTACCGACATCTTTGAAAAGGATCTACGCCCTGGTAAGCTTGTGAATTTACCAAGTCTCATTACAGCAGGTGATAGAACCGAATTTTTAGCTGACCGAGTTGCCAAGTCAGTTCCCTTTTCAAGTGCCAAATTGCCTGAAATTTTGAACCATTTCTCGTTAAAACCTCAAACAAGGGAAGCCAACACCATTAATGAAACAATCAGAGGTTGCGAAAGAGCAGCCATTGATGGAGAACAAAAGTTTTGTGCCTCATCATTAGACTCCTTCATAAATTCAAGTATCTCGGTGCTGGGGAAAGAAATCCAGCTTCTATCAACCGAGCTTTCCAAAGAAACAAACAACCCATTATTTACAAATAGTAAGGGAGTACAAAACATGGGAGAAACCGAGCTTGTCTGCCATAAGAAGAAGTATCCACGTGCTGTATTTTTATGCCATTCCATCATCAAGACACCAGTGTATAAGGTTCCATTGATGGGCAGAGATGGGCAAATGGTAATGCTTTGGCGGTCTGTCACAAAGATACATCGGGTTGGAACCCAAAGCATATGGCATTTCATCGTCTCAAAGTTAAGCCCGGAACTGTCCCCATTTGTCATTTCCTAGTTAGAGATTCCCTACTTTGGGTTTCCAACTGAAGATGTCTTCAATGTCTCTTTGTTTATTTTAAGTGTGTTTGTATTTCCATAATCTCTTATGTTATTATGAATATTCAATAAGAATATGACTTTATCAAGTCTATTTGCGGAGGAGCTACCACCAAAACTTGGATATTTTGGTACTTAAATGTAACGATATTAACTTTTTAGTGTTTAATTCAGATTTTAATGTTAACTAGTGTAAGTTAATTGTTAATACGGTTATGGTTTGAATTTTCATTATTTTTTAACAGAATAAAATTAGTTTTAAGTATGAATTGGTTTAATTTACTACATACAATATAATAATTGTGGTTTTTTTTTCGGGTTTTAGTATTGATTTCATGAAACTTGATTATCAATATTATTAGTTAATTATGATTTTTCATCAAATCAATCCCAAAACTCGAAATAAACATTTAAAACTTAACACTATTATCTTAGAGTACTAAAATGTATAACTTTTATCAAATATAGGTACCAAATTGAACAAAATAACATAAATTTTGCATTAGAGAAAATGTTAAGCCAAAATTTAAACAAAATTCAGAAGAAAATTTTCATCTATATATATTAAGTTCATTTCTGTTACGCATGTACTTTAATAAAAAACATAGGTACTTAATATAGACAAAAAAAAGTTTTAAGTGCCAAATTGAATATAGAAGCCAGAGGTACTTAATTAGGATTAAAAAAAAACCTCAAGTATCAAATTGAAAAAACACAAGTACCAAAATGAGCATTGAAGCCAAACTCAAATACTAAATTGAGAAAAAAAACTCGGGTATCAAATACAACAATTGGAAACCAAGCAATAAAAACAATAGCTTAATAATAAGAAAACATTACTCTAACAATGAAAATAGTTTACTATAATTTATAATCTATAAGTCAAAAGGTAAACTCGACATGCCCATAATTTCTTATAATATACTATTTGGTACTTGAATTTAGTTTTAATGTTTAATTTGATACCTATTTAACTTCAACGTTCAATTTGGTATTAAAAAAGCATACTCTAATAAAAAAAACATAAGTATTTAACTGAGATAAAAAAAGGGTCAAGTACCAAATTGAATATTAAAGCCAAAATTAGGTATTTAATTGAGACTAAAGTATTTAGGTACCAAATTGAATACTGAAGCTAAACTCAAGTACCAAAGTGTATATTAACCCAAAGAAAAAGAACTATCCTCTTACTGTGCAAATTGTAGAATAATAAATGCTGATAATTTCAATGAATGTTGACTTTTGGTTGCTATTTTTTTATTGGCTATCCATTGACAAAAAATATGTATGGATGGGTATAAATATATGTAGCTTATTGCACCAATTTCATCCCAAAATCTAAATGAGCATACCATTCTTACTACATTCAATGTCATTTCATTTCCTTCTAGTCTTTGCTTTACTCAATGTGAGCTTTAATCTTCAATATTTAGTATTAATTTGTTTTTATTAAGGCCATTTTTTTACATTAATTAATTTATTAGTTTTTTCTCAGATTGTATTTGCAGGGAGCCATGGTACTGTGCTTGAGGAAGTTTATTGGAAATCAGTGTTTCCAAACAATCCAATGCCAAAGGCATTGAAAGATATTTTACCACCATCTGGTTTGTATTTAAAGTCTATTTTATTTTGAAGTGATTTGATAAAAAAATGTAAATTTAAAATTTAAAAAAGACGAGAAAATAAACAAAAAAATTAGAATAATTTTTTTGTAAAGTTGGAAAGTCAGAAAATCATTATACCTTAAATAAGACATGACATGACGACATTTTCTTAAGCTTGGAGCTGAAAAAATTCCACCCTTGTGTAATAATCCTATATAAGGATTGAAATATCTTAATGTTCTAAAATAGATGTTACTTGAACATTTCAGGCCAACCTGAAACTGCAAAAGTTTCTAAAAGCAATCATGGAAAAAGATTTGAGCTTAGTGGTAGTGAAGGAGATGAAGAAGATAAATATAATGATTTATGGGGGTCTAAGCTTAGTGGTAGTGAAGGTGAAGAAAGTGGTGAAGATGCATATGTTGATGATTGGAGGTCTAAGCTTAGTGGTGGTCAAGAGGCATATGCTGATGATTGAAGCTCTAAGCTTAGTGGTAGTGAAGGTGAAGAAAGTGGTGAAGATGCATATGCTGATGATTGGAAGTCCAAGCTAGTGGTGGTCAAGAGGCTTATGCTGATGATTGGAGCTCTAAGCTTAGTGGTAGTGAAGGTGAAGAAAGTGGTGAAGATGCATATGCTGATGATTGGAGGTCTAAGCTTAGTGGTGGTCAAGAGGCATATGCTGACGATTGGAGCTCTAAGCTTAGTGGTAGTGAAGGTGAAGAAAGTGGTGAAGATGCATATGTTGATGATTGGAGCTCTAAGCTTAGTCGCAACCATGGAAATGGTGAAGATGCATATTTTGATAATTGGAGGTCTAAGCTTAGAGGCAACCATGGAAATGGTGAAGATGCATATTTTGATGATTGGAGGTCTAAACTTAGTGGCAGCCAGGGAAATAGTGAAGATGAATATTTTGATACTTGGAGATCTAAGCCCAGTTCCAATAATGGAAACGAAGAATTTGACGATTGGGACCATGATTTTAGTGCCCGTCATGGAAATGGAGAAGAAGCACTCAAAGAATCCAAAGGTAAATTCATCGTTGTGGAATCCTAAAATTTTATCAATATTGGATGAGATAATTTCTCATATATGCATGAAAACTTAATAAGTTAAATATGAGAATCAAGTTATACTTGGGCTCATGCATTCTTTTTATATCCAAAATGTAGGGAAAATGGTTTCTTCAATCCATGAAACTATCTACTTCTTCCCAAGGGATCTACGCACTGGTAAGCTGGTGATTTACCAAGTCTCATAGCAGCAAGTGATAGAACTCCATTTTTGCCTGACCGAGTTGCCAAGTCAATACCCTTTTCAAGTTCCAAATTTCCTGAAATTTTGAACCATTTCTCGTTAAAACCTCAAACAAGGGAAGCCGAAATCATGAAAAGAACAATTGGAGTTTGCGAAAGAGAAGCCATTAATGGAGAACAAATGTTTTGTGTCAGATCACTAGAGTCCTTCATAGATTTAAGTATTGCAACGCTTGGGAAAGAAATCCAGCTTCTATCAAACCAGCTTTCCAAAGAAACAAACAACCCATTGTTTACAATTGCTAGGGGAATGCAAGACATGGGTGAAAACGAGCTTATCTGCCATAAGGAAAGGTATCCACGTGCTGTATTTTTCTGTCATTCCATCAACAAAACAACATTGTATAAGGTTCCATTGCTGGGAAGAGATGGGACAAAAGCTAATGCTTTGGCAGTTTGTCACAAAGATACATCGGCTTGGAGCCCAAAACATATAGCATTTCAGATTCTCGAAGTGAAGCCTGGAACTGTCCCCATTTGCCATTTCCTTGCTAAAGATACCCTTGCCTGGGTCTCCAACTGAACAATTATAAGATGTTTGGAATAAGTGAAAATGGTCTCTTTCTTTGTTTACTTTATGTGTGTTTGTATTTCAATAATCATCTTATAAGATGAGTAAAGAAGCTTGTATAAATGGCATAAATCATCACTCAACTTTCGCAAATCTTCTATTGTGGTGCATATATTTCCAAAATGTTGATCTTGATAGCTAAATTTTCATTCGGTTTATCAATGTGGTACCTCCTCGTAACACCATTAATCTTTGTTAGTGGTATTGTAATATGACCAACAAAACCGTACGTATGGCACTTTTTCCCATGTCATCATTTTTTTTGTCAATTTTAAAGGATTAAAAAATAATTTACCTAAATTGAGATTTTGCTTTGACTAGAATTTTTCTTTAATCTCTTTTTACTTTGTTTTAATTTTGATTTTAATCCCCTTTATTCAAGACTTCAGAAAAGCATGACACACAGGTAATTGGTTTGAATGTCAAAGAATGTTAAGGCATGATCTTATGCTAGAATAGGGAAAATGGCATGAAATCTCAAATTGGTACGTGTAATTGGGGGTCAAAGTGTCATATGCAAATGTTGCAATCTTTCTGTAATATTACAGTGTGTCGTCGTGACGAGCTTGATTGTCGTTGCGACGAGCATCCATTGTCGTGACGTCATTTTTTGCATCGTTGGGATGAAGAAACTTCTCTAGACTATGTCAGGACACCAAAAATCGCATATTCTCGACATGACTGCTGAGTGGCTTGGGCATGTTTTGAGACCTTTGCAAATAAGTCATTATTTTTATATAATAAAATTGGAGGCCTTAAACAAATACAAAGTGTTTTGAAAATTTACATGACTTGGTTTTCTACATTGAATTTCAGTATGGTAACTTCAATTTCTTAAAATATTTTATTTTGATGTTTGCAAATTTTACGAGTTAACCCTTAAACTTCGATTTCTAGTTAAATGAGTTTTAAATATCGTTTCGAGCTGAAGTTTTCACCAATGGTTTAAAATAAAATGCCTAATATACTAGTGGGACTAAATTCCTTGAATTACGAGTTTTCGCTTGTTATGTGTAAAATGACAGTTTTACCCCTTTTCTTAAATTGCTAATTTGTGTTAGTCGAAGCACGATTTAGGCTTGCATGTTTATAAGTACTTGATTAAGCATGATTTGATGGTCTGATGGTTGGTTTTATGGTGTGTTTGGATGACGGTAAAAAGAGTCATGTAAGTGGCTAATGTGACGTTTCGAATTTGGGTCAGTCCAGCTAGCCGGGTTTAGGGTGCCACATTTTACATTTCAATACCAACTTCAATGCTTACTCATTTGGCCCTTATTATTCGAATATAGACATGAGAATGGATAGCCAGATCTATATAACAAGTAAATCCACAATCCTTTGGGAATTGAGAATTTTTTTTTTTGGCTATCTCCAATTACCCGGCTATGATGGCTTTGAGTATTTGCCCATGATCCTCAAGGAATTGGAGCTAGTAATTTATTATACTGGTGACCCTATGACATGCCAACTATACTCGGATTACGTCTAACATCGTTTAATGGGGCATTATCATCATAATCACCATTGTCACACATATCATAATATCAATGTATCAATATTTATATACATATCAAACACAATTTCGAATATTCATCACATATTTCAACTATCATCACATCAAATCCATCATTCAAAGTTTATAAAGGAAAGATACCATTACCTCGATGTATATTCATATTAGATTATAATGAAAATTTAGTTTACAAAAGCAATTTGAAATGGAATTATAGAAGCACAAACCGCAGTAACTATTCAATGTTCACCTTTTCTTTTCCCTTTGTCTTTGATGTTTCGCCGTCATCTTTCACTGAGTTCGATAATATAGTTTCAAAAGACTATCAGTTTTTCAATCAAATTCACATATTGACATTAGTTAAACATAAATGTATTTTTATTCATTCTAGTCCTTATAAGCCCTATTAATCTGATGGCTTATAACCTTCGATTTTCCCAATTGAATTCAAAATCGACTTTATAAATATAGTACAAGGGGCTCCTATTATCATTATTTAAGATTAGACCTCAAAATTTCTATCCTTTACAATTGAGTCCTTAATAATACATAATTAATCAAATCATTTAAATTAAGTCCAACATTATTTGAATACTTCTTATTATATTTGTAGCATGTTCGAGCCATAAACTAGCTAGTTTCTAACATACATGTATTCTAATCTCTTAACATTCAAGTTCCTAAAACTCCAAACAATGGAAATTGAACCATAATTCCATTAATTCAATGATCAAGCAAATGGGCTTTAAGGATTTAGCATTAGCAATTAAAAATTTATCATTAATTCACGAAGAAGACTTAACAATTGCCTTAATTATGGATCGGTAATGGTAGAAAGCTTGAAGAAATTGGAAGAAGAGAAAATAGTTTTTCTCTTTCATCCCACTATATATATATATACATGATTAACATGGTGTTTAATTTAGTTCACTTAAGTAATATTACCATGGATTCACAATGGTTTAATTACTCCTAAAGTCCTTTGTTAAATTGCCATCTAAGACCTTGCTAAGTCATAAATCACTTACACTCATTTTGTCACATAACAATTTAGTCCTTGTATTATTTTTAATAATTGATTTAATTAATCAAATTCACTAATTTGACCCCCCTCAATTCTGTAACGTAATTGTTCTATTATAAATTATTTAATAATATGATTCATTAAATTCAGTTCAAAACCGAATTTTTCAACACCATTGGAAACCAAATCGTTACACCACAATCTGGGTTTTCAAACATGGGTCAAACACGTCCACAAAATCATTTAAGTCATTGCCAAGTTGAAATGGTTGAAAAGATTTCCAACTCCAAATAAAGCAAGTTATGTTGCCTGTTGAAGTGTTAGCCGAAGTAACCACTTTCGTTGGCAATTCGACAGCTACTTAAAAAAACATTTGCCTCAGTAATAAAACCTCTATCAAGGTTGAACAAGCCTTCAATATCTACAGCACAATTTCATCTTCACAAAGTAAACTTTAATCCATCTTGATGTGCTTAAATCTCATCAAATCAATTATCCTTAATATAATGATACAAAAGATCGTAAATTTAGTCCATCTATTCTTGGATTGCACATCTTAATATACAAGATAAGTAGGTTGTACAGGAATCCTTGAAAAGTCTTGTCCGATTCAATCTCTTATCCAATAATAAACACAAGATTAACTGCACAAAATCTTAAAAAATACAAGAAATATTTTGATCAAATGTACCGACAAATAAGACAAATTATAAGTCGACATAATGATAACTGAAATGAGCACTTCCACTGACACATATTCAATCACTTCAAGCACTTACCTTATCCATGCTCATGCACCATAAAAAAAATTCCATTTTCTCTTAAAACAAACCCCATTCTCTCTAAAAAGTATGCCTCTTGAAAAACTGTCATTTCCTTATAAAATTACAATTATTTTAAAAGTCATTTCCTTGAAGAAGTCAACTATAAAAGCGGCAATGTCAAAAGATAACATCATATGCAAAAACAAAGTAGCACTATTTTTTAAGAAAAGAAAAAGGTCAACCAATGTTTTCCATTTCTCTTGACAACAACTATTTAGTATTTAAGTTTTACCTACTTTTTTATATAATTTCTCACTAATCTTTAAATAGAAAAATAAATATATTTTAACATATTTAAATTCACGTTTTTCTGCATTAACAATAATAATGATACCAATTGAGTTAAAATTCAGTCGACAGATTGACATTCTTTTAATGTGATATTTTTTTTTCTTTTTCTTTTTTTTTGTCTGATATGATATTTGCATTTGACAAAAGTTATATATTTTTTTTATACCCAAATGCAATAATGTTAACTTTTTAATATTTAATTCGAGTTCTAGAATTGGTTGAGAAAAACTATTTGCTAATATTATTAGGTTTGTATTTTCATTATTTTGTTCATAAAATAAAATTAATTTTAATTGCGAATTTATTTAATTTTTTAAATAATTGTGATTTTTTTGAGTTTTAAAAATGATTGCTAATATTATTACTTACTTATGATTCTTCGTTAAATCAACCTTAAAACTTGAATTAAATATTAAAAATTCGGCATCATTATTTTACTAAATTATATAACTTCTTGTCAAATAAATATATCACATTAGACAAAAAAAAACCCACAAATATTACATTAGAAAAAAAAAAGGTTAAACTCAAATATAATACGATAGATTAATCCGAAATGTAAACAAAATTCAAAAGAAAAAAATCTATATATATATTGATAATATTTTTTATTATTGATGATGAATAAAATTATAATAACCCGTCGTGCGGAGACTCAATATTATGGTATTATTTGGTATATAAGTTGATTAAGTTGAGTCGGATAAAGTGTGTTATAAAAAATAATTTTGCAAAAAAGAAAAGTTAAATGTTAATTATAATCCGGTTTAAAGACAGATAGAAACCAAGAAATAAAACAATAGCTTAGCATTTAGAAAAAATTTCTCCAACAATGAAAGAAAAGTAATTATAATTATAAGTCAAGGGAAAATTAGACAACTAATGTCGATAATTTCTTTAGAAAGAAGGGTTAATATACCATTTTGTAATTGAGTTTAGTTTTAATATTCAATTTGGTACCTGAGTTTTTTTCTCAATTTGGTACTTGAATTTGAATTCAACATTCAATTTGGTACCCAATCCAAACAAAATTATGTGACCCAATAAATATTTAACGCCTGCGCTTTAATAAAAAATATAGGTACTTAATAGAGACAAAAAAATTAGGTACTTAATTAGGATTTGTTGAGTAATTTTGTGTATGTCTCATTAGAGGAAACATTCAGGTATTTATATATATTATCATTGTTCATGACTTAATCCCACTATTCATAGGACTGACATTTTAAGTAGGCCTCGAGCATGTTGGACATGTGTACCGTTCCAAGTTGCATGCTAGAGTTCGCAGTCTCCTCCATGCGAACTCCTTGGGTGTACGCGAGCTGGGACCGCGAACTCTTTTCGACTCCTGCAAGTTGATACCGCAAGCTCCTTTCAACTCGTGCGAGCCAATATCATGAGCTCCCCTAACTGTCCTCTCACTGTACGTCTCGTGTGCATCCATCTAGTGGGGTCTGGTCGGGTCGCGAGTAGGCAACCCGAAGCTTATTTGGATCTCGGGTTGGTGCCTATTACTGTATGACAAGATTAAAAGTTAAAGTAAGCACTGAAAACAAACTCAAGTACTAAATTTAAATAATAAAAAACTCAAGAATCAAATAAAATATTAAACCAAACCCTGACACTAAATAGTATATTAAACAACATAAAAAGAAAAGAAAAGAAAAGAAAAGAAAAAACTATTCTCTTAGTATGCACATTGTGAGCTAATAAAGGTTGATAATTTCAATGAATGTTGACTTTTAGAAGCTATTTTTTATTGGCTATCCATTTACAACATATATGCATGCATGGGTATAAATACAAGTAACTTATTGATCTATTTTCATACCAAAATCTAAATGAGCATACCATTCTTACTACATTCAATGGCATTCCATTTCCTTCTAGTCTTTGCTTTACTCAATGTGAGCTTTAATCTTTAATATTTAGTAATAAATTGTTTTAATTATATGGTCACTTTATTTTGTATTAATTAATTAATTTATTAATTTTTTTAGATTGTATTTGCAAGGAATCATGGTGCTATGATGGAAGAAGTTTATTGGAAATCAGTGTTCCCAAACAATCCGATGCCAAAGGCTTTGAAGGATATCTTACCATCATCTGGTTTGTATTCAATTATCTTATTAACTCTCTTTTAAAAAAACATTTAATTGTTTATTATAGAGTTTGGAAACACTTTTTCGTCGAGATGTCTAATTTTGAAGATTTAGATTTTGAGTTTAAACTTATCTAGAGATTTCGATGCTTCAACTAATATGCAGGGAAATAGTAATAAGTATATAATTGACGACACTCTTAAAAGTGAGTCCATTCTAGCACAAAAAAATAATATATCGATATAAAAAATGTAAGTTTAATCATTTGTGATATTTTAATGACTTTATATTTACATTTGTTATTTTTTTCTTCTTAGAAAAAGTAAGGTATTTAAGTGTTTAACCTAGAGTTTAGACCGTTTTTAAACATTTTTGCTTAGTTAATGTTATAAATTATATTGGGGTATTTTCAGATCCATCTAAAGACTTCAATGGTCCAACTAATTCACGAGGAACTCCTGTAAATAATGATAAGTATGTTACTGATGACGTTTTTAAAGGTGAGTCTATTCTCGCACACAAAAATAATTTATCTATGTGAAAAAGATAAGTTCAATCTTTTATGTTATTTTAATGATTTTATATTTACATTTATTTTTTTTTCTTAAAAAAGAAAAAGGTATTTAAGTGTTTAACCTAGAGTTTAGACACTTTTTTAGTTGTTCAGTTTTGGAGATTTAAATTCAAGAAATTGGATTTGATGTTGTAAATTATAATAGGAAATATTTAGATCCATCTGAAGATTTCAATTGTCTAACAAATTCACAAGGAACTCTTGTAAAAAATGATAAGTATGTATTTGATGACACTTTTAAAGGTGAGTTCATTCTCGTACAAAAATTAATATATTTATAGTAGAAATAAAAACTATGGATTTAGAATATAAATATGTGTTTAAAAATGACATACAATTAATAAATAATGAAATGTATGGTCTGAAACTAATTAATAATAACAATATATAAAATATGTACGATATTAAAATTAAAAAAATAGATTAACTTGTGACACCAACTCAATCAAATACATTTATTAATAAGAAATCCTATCACACGCGTATGCGTGTGGAACTATAGGTTTAGAATATAGATGTGTGTTTAAAAACAACATACAATAAAAACATAGGCATATATTTATTGTTTTTTAATTGAAAAGACTAGGGTACTATCGAATAATATAACTTATTTTAAATATGAAAAGTCATTTTTGTAGGCTATTAATTGAGTTGGTGCCCAGTTGACTCGTTATACTAACTCAATCAGGGATTATATTAATAGTATAGACAAAATTTATAGAGTCAATAAACTGTGAATATTAAAATAAAATAAAATAAAATAAAGGCTCGAGTGAGTGGTCAATTTAAATTTTTTTCAATAAAAGTGAATTGGGCTCAAATCTCATATGCATAAATTTAATCTTTCTAAATAGTAGTATACACATAAAAAAAAAAGAAAAAGAAGAAGATAGATTCAATCATTTGTGTTTTATATTTTAATGTTCTAAAATAGCTGTTACTTAAACATTCCAGGCGAATCTGAAATTGCTAAAGTTTCTAAAAGCAATCATGCAAAAGAAGTAGATGAAGGAAACGGTGATTGGAGGTCTAAGCTTAGTGGTGGTCAAGAGGCATATGCTGATGATTGGAGCTCTAAGCTTAGTGGTAGTGAAGGTGAAGAAAATGGTGAAGATGCATATGTTAATGATTGGAGGTCTACGCTTAGTAGCAACCATGGAAATGGTGAAGATGCATATTTTGATGATTGAAGGTCTAAGCTTAGTGGCAACCATGGAAATGGTGAAGATGCATATTTTGATGATTGGAGGTCTAAGCTTAGTAGCAACCATGGAAAGGAGGAATTTGATGATTGGAGCCATGATTTTAGTGGCAGCCAGGGAAATAGTGAAGATGAATATTTTGATACTTGGAGATCTAACCCCAGTTCCAACAATGGAAACGAAGAATTTGACGATCGGGACCATGATTTTAGTGTCCGTCATGGAAATGGAGAAGAAGCACTCAAAGAACCCAAAGGTAAATTCATCATTGTGGAATCCTAAAATTTTATTAAAATTGGATGAGATAATTTCTCATATATGCCTGTAAACTTAATTAGTTAAATATGAGAATCAAGTTATACTTGGGCTCACCGCTCATGCTTTCTTTTTATATCCAAAATGTAGGGAAAATGGTTTCTTCAATCCATGAAACTATCTTCTTCTTCCAAAAGGATCTACGCACAGGTAAGCTGGTGAATTTACCAAGTCTCATAGCAGCAAGTGATAGAACTCCATTTTTGCCTGACCGAGTTGCCAAGTCAATACCCTTCTCAAGTTCCAAATTTCCTGAAATTTTTAACCATTTCTCGTTAAAACCTCAAACAAGGGAAGCTGAAATCATGAAAAGAACAATTAGAGTTTGCGAAAGAGAAGCCGTTAATGGAGAACAAATGTTTTGTGTCAGATCGCTAGAGTCCTTCATAGATTTAAGTATTGCAACGCTTGGGAAAGAAATCCAGCTTCTGTCAAACCATCTTTCCAAAGAAACAAACAACCCATTGTTTACAATTGCTAGGGGAATGCAAGACATGGGTGAAAACGAGCTTGTCTGCCATAAGGATAGGTATCCACGTGCTGTATTTTTGTGTCATTCCATCAACAAAACAACAGTGTATAAGGTTCCATTGGTGGGAAGAGATGGGACAAAAGCTAATGCTTTGGCAGTTTGTCACAAAGATACATCGGCTTGGAGCCCAAAACATATATCATTTCAGATTCTCAAAGTGAAGCCTGGAACTGTCCCCATTTGCCATTTCCTTGCTAAAGATACCCTTGCCTGGGTCTCCAACTGAACAATTATAAGATGTTTGGAATAAGTGAAAATAGTCTCTTTCTTTGTTTACTTTATGTGTGTTTGTATTTCAATAATCATCTTATAAGATGAATAAAGATGCTTGTATAAATGGCATGAATCACCCCTCAACTTTCGCAAATCTTCTATTGTGGTGCATATTTTCCCAAAATGTTGATCTTGATAACTAAAAGTTTCATTCGGTTTATGAACGTGAGACCTCTTCATAACACCCATAATCTTTGTTAATGGCACGGTAATACACCCTTAACTAACCTGTTCATGGGTCGGGCCACCTGGCCCTGTCCAAAGACCCGCTCGAAATGTGAGAAAGTTTGGGCAAAAATATAAGCTCGAAAAATGGGCTTCGACAAAAAAATAAAAACTCGTTTAAAAAATTGGCCAGGAATTGAGTAAGACATTTTTGGCCCTGCCCGAATTCACTAAATGAATTTTTTTTTGTTTTTAATATATTTTCTTATTTTTTTCTCTCTATTTTGCTATCATTTTACTATTATGTTTCTACTATTTTATTGTTATTGTTTAGATATTGTATAAAACTTATTTTATTGTTAATTTTGTTATTATTTTAAAGACATCTGTTAATTTTGTTATTATTTTAAATGCATTTACTTGTTAAGTTGCATCTATTTTAGTGTTATTTAAGTATACATATTTTTTTAATTTTATTTTCAATTTGTTGGGAACTATTTATTTTGATGTTTTTAGTATTTTTGATGTATTATATATATTTTAAAATTATATAAAAATTAATATAGGCGGGCCGGGTCGAGCTCGGGTTTTAACATTTTTATCCAGGTCGAGCCTGGGCAAAATTTTATGCCCATTTTTCGAGCTGAGCTGGGCCTAGCAAACGGGCCTAAATTTTTAGTTGAGCCCAGCCCATGCACACCTCTAGGTAGGACCTATATATACATCTGATTATGTAATTGCTTTTGAAAATGATTCTGCATCTTATTTGCTAATTGAAATATATCTGAATTTGTATATGAGAATAATCTAAGATATTCTCTATAATATTCATGCATATGATGTTTGAGATATTTTGCATACTGAGCTTGTAAGCTCACATTTTGGATGTTTCCTTTCCAATAACCACCAACCATAGGGTGGATCGGCATAGCAGGAGCTCGGTTTATGAATTGCGATTTCTTTAAAACTATTAAGTTTATAAATCATTTTCATGTGGACTGTTTTAATTGGACTTTAAGGGACTATTATTGGTTTTAGTTTAATTCTTTACTTTGGAACGGTTTAATTATATTTTGAATGTTTTATTTCAAACTGCAAGGTATTGAATTTTCAAGATCGAAACACACTTTTCAAAACTATACTGATTTAAGATTTTTGCTACAATAAAATTTAAAGAATAAATATTAAATGATGTATTCTTCTAAAGTTTTGAAAAGGGACAAAGACAAGGTTTGATTTTGAAATGTTTTAAATTTAAAATTTTGGATTTCAAAACGAATTTATGCTCCTAACGTCTAGATTTGGTATGAGATATTACATAAATAATTATCATATAATGTAAATAAATGATTTTATATTTAGGTGTCAAGTGAACATATATATATATATATATGTATATTAGGCTCAGGAGCGGAGATAGAAAATTTTTTTAGAGAGGCCAAAATTAAATTTTATTTTTTATGATAGTAAAAATATAATTTCATCATTTGAATAGTCTATATCTTTATAATTTTCAAATAATTAAATCAAATTTTTATTATTTTTAGGGGAGGCCAAAATATAATTTCACCTTTATTAATTTAAAATTTTAAAAAATTATAAAAACCTAAATGAAATTCTTTCTATTTTAGAGGATTGAGTTACCAACCAACCCCTCTCTACGGCCTGATTAAGTTACACATATATACAAATATATATATTATTTGTTCTCAAAAGTCAACTATAAAATGGGCAATGTCAAAAGCAACATCTTTTACATCAACAAAGTAGAATTTTTTTTTTACAAGAGAGGTCAAACATTATTTTATAAGAAAATATATATATATATTATTTATTCTCAAAAGTCAACTACTCAAAAGTCAACTACAAAATTGACAATGTTAAAGGCAACATCTTTTGCAAAAACAAAGTAGAATATTTTTCCAACAAGAGAGGTCAAACATTATTTTATAGGAAAAAAAATTCTAAACAAAAACTTTGCTCCTAAAAAAGAGAATACAAAGTCGAATTTTAGAAAAAGTATCATCACGAATTTCAAACATGAACCATAAAATTAAAAATAGTATATTTTTTAAGTTTAAATTTTAAAAATAACATTTTTAAAAAGAGTAGTTACGAATCCTTTTCATAAAATCAACATTAAAAAACTGAGATATTTCTATTAAAAAAACTATCATTGGTAATTTTTCATAATAATATAGTCTGAATTATATTTTTATCATAATAATATTTCTGGTTAAAACCTCAAACAAGGGAAGCCGACACCATTGATGAAACAATAAGAGGTTGTGGAAGAGAATCCATTAATGGAGAGCAAAAGTTTTAGAGTCCTTCATAGATTTAAGTATCCCAAAGCTTTAGAAAGAAACGAAGAACCCATTGTTTACAATCGCCAGGGGAATGCAAAACATGGGGGAACATGAGCTTGTCTGCCATAAGATGGAGTATCCAGCTGCTATGTTTTTGTGCCATGCGATCAACAAAACAACAGTGTATAAGGTTCCATTGGTGGGCAGAGATGGGACAAAAGCCAATGCTTTGGCAGTCTGTCATAAAGAAACATCAGGTTGGAACCCAAAGCGTATGGCATTTCAGATTCTCAAACTGAAGCCTGGAACCGTCCCCATTTGCCATTTCCAACTCAACAGCAAAATGACGTCTCAATTAGGTGACAATTAATGTCTCTTTCTTTGTTTATTTCAAGTGTGTTTGTGTTTCAACAATCTTCCTGTAAGGACTACTTGATCATAAGCCAAAATTCGGGCTATCAAGATGGATTCATTAAAGTAAAAAGTATTTTGTCCAAACCCGAAATCAAACCTACCATACTTAACAAGTTGCCTTTTGCATGGATAAGTCTATAACATAACATCATAATATACGATTATATCAAAACCCTAAATATTTTTGTTGGATCAAAAGTTTCTCCAAACTTATATATTATGGATTATAGATATAACTTTTAGTACTTAAACTTGTCAATTTTTTCTAATTAAATATCTAAATTTTTTTATCCAATTTAAAATCTAAACATATCGACTATTATACAAATTACTCCAAATACTAACTATGTTAATTATTTATTTCATGTATAAGGTGACAAATGATATGATAGAAACAAAGTAGCACTATTTAGAGCAAGAGAGGTCAACCATAATATTTTTTATTCTCGGCCAAAAATTTAAACAAAATTCAAAAGTTAATTATATATTTTTAACATGCTCGGATAAATTTATACTGTTTTTATAAAATATAAAAAATATATTAATAATGAATGAAATAATTTTCCAAAATTAATTTTAATTATAGTCCGACACAATACAACTAGAAACCGAGTAATAAAAATAATAACTTTTTGACATAACGCCTATAACTATTCATAGCTCCTCCCCAACCCATAAATAGGAAGATAATGTGTTTCAGCGTAATTGAACCTACGTATTTCTGCATTGACAACAATACTCATACAAATTAAATTAAGACTCAATCAACGTAAAAACAATAACTTAAAATTAAGTAAAGAATTCTCTAAAAATTCTTATAGCAAATTAGTATGATTTATTGAAAAAGTCATAACAATTAAACAATGAGAGTTTAAGTTGAAAATTTATGTCATTTATGTTTGGTTCTATTCTATAATTCCTAGATTTTTAATTGAGTTTGATAGAAATAATTTGGCAAAAAGAAACTCAGTTTTAATATTGAGCAAATTCATCCCTATAAATATTAAAGTAGTTTAGTTTCTATCAGTTTTGAAAATGAGCAACAAATTACAACTAGTCGTAGGGTTTACTTTCTCCATCAATTTATCATACTTTTAATTGGTATAATAACAAGTTTAATCCTCGATGTTTACAAATTTTATTATTTTTATCTTGATTCTGAAAATTCAATAAATTTAGCCCTCATTGAAGGCTATTGCACCAATCAAAATAAATTGAGGGAAGAAGTGAACACAATGATTAATTGTCTTTAATTGCTCACCTTCGAAATTGAAAAGAACTAAATTAATTTAATATTCTAAAAAAAACAATTTACTCAATATTAAAATTGAGATGAACTGAAGAGATCTTTTCACCAAATAATTTTAATTAACTCTTAACAAAATTTAACATTTGAGGCACAGTAATTTTATGAATTGAGATAATCAATTCAATAGACAAAATTGTTTAAAAATACAATAAATTATAATGATTATAGATTATAGAATAAGGGACATTTTTTTCAAAAGAAGCAAAATTTTACAATATATGTCAATTGAGTCTTAACTCGATTGGTATAGGTATTATTGTCAATATAGAAGAACATAGAATAACAAAATTTTATTATTGTCAAAATTTTACTTTATACTCCTATTTATAAATTGTGAGAGATTATGAGTATTTTTAAATATGATCAAAATTTATAATAAAATTATTTTAAAAAATACAAATTATTTTCCATTTTACATTTAAAATTTTACTTTAAAAATAACTAATTTCATTTTTTCTAGAAAAAGTAATATTCTCTTACTATGCAAATTGTAGACTAATAAATGGTGATAATTTCAATGATATGTTGACTTTTGGCAGCTATATATATATATAGTGCTCCATTTTCATACCAAAGCCTTCAATTTCTTAACTCTGAAAAACCAAACTATTTTCCAATGGCATTTCATTTCCTTTTGGTCTTTGCTTTACTCAATGTGAGTTTTAATATTTTCTTAATCTCCCATATTTATTATTATTTGTTTTAATTAGCTTTCATTTTTACATTAACTAAACTCCCTTCCTTAATTGTCAAAAATATATCAACATTTACTCCATAAATTTACCAACTTTTCTTAGCTTGGTTCACATTAATTTTAAAATTTAACAATTTTTTTTTTAATTTTGATCTTTACAATGACGTGACACTTTAAGATTATACCATATCATCACTTAATTTTAATTTAGGATTAATATGAACATAAAAAATTCAGGAACAAGTTAAGAAAAATTATCAAAATTTAAGACTAAATGTTGATTTCAACCCAAAATCAAATGATTTTAGCTTCCATTAGACCACTAACAATATCATTTATTTCAACTTCAACTTATAGTTTCAAACTTGAGTTTTATTAATATAGAAGCTTAAAAAGAATTTCTTGTTTTTTTTTTCTAGATTGTATTTCTAAGTAGCCAAGGTATTGTGCTTGAGGAAGCTTATTGGAAATCAGTATTCCCCAACAATCCAATGCCAAAAGCTTTAAGAGATATTCTACCACCATCTGGTTTGTATTCAATTTTTCCAAATCACTATTAACTTATACATACTATAAATAGGATTATCTTTGTGATTCAAATCTTCAAAATATACTTTTAGTGAACACCCAGAATTGCTAAGTCAAGAGCTAGGGAGAAAAAAATTAAAAAAATATATTTTATAGCATTAATATTTGGTTCACCGATAATATACTTTTTTTTTTCATTCAGATAGCATTAATGGATCAATTAAGGATTCCAATGCTAGCTACCATGCAGGAAGTTATAGAAATGAACAATCAATCCAAGGTAAATCATTTTATTTCCATTATATGTACATATGTTAATGTTTAGGTTTTCGAGAACAGAATTCGACTATTTAAGCCAAATTAACTAAGCTTTAACATTTAAAATTTGAGTTTAAATGTTTTTAGATTATTCAGGTAATAGTACTGGACCATCTAAGGAATTTAGTGCTCCAAGCTCTCTAGGAGCCTACCAGGCTGGAAGTTATAGAAATGAACAATTAATCCAAGGTAAATCATTTGATTTTCATTAAATGTATGTATGTTAATATTTAGGTTTTCGAGAATAAAACTCAATTGTTTAAGCCAAATTAACTAAGCTTTAACATTTAAAATTTAGGTTTAAATGTTTTCAGACTATTCAGGTAATGGTACTGGATCATATGAGGAATTTAGTGCTCCAAGCTTTCTAGGAGCCTACCAGGCTGGAAGTTATGGAAATAAACAATCAATCCAAGGTAAATCATTTGATATCTATTATATATATATATTTAATGTTTACGTTTTCGAGAATAAAACTCAACTGTTTAAGCCAAATTAACTAAGCTTTAACATTCAAAATTTGGGTTTAAATTCAGATTATTCAAGCAATAATACTGGACTATCTAAGGAATTTAGTGCTCCAAGCTCTCTGGGAGTCGACCAGGCTGGAGGTTATGAAAATGAACAATCAATCCAAGGTAAATCATTTGATTTCTATTATATGTATATATGTTAATGTTTAGGTTTAGGTTTTCGAGAATAAAACTCAACTGTTCAAGCTAAATTAACAAAGTTTTAGCATTTAAAATTTGGGTCTAAATGTCTTCAGACTATTCAGGCAATAATACTGGACTATTTAAGGAATTTAGTGCTCCAAGCTCTCTAGGTGCCTACCAGACTGGAAGTTATGGAAATGAACAATCAATCCAAGGTAAATCATTTGATTTTCATTACATGTATATATATGTTAATATTTACGTTTTTGAAAATAAAACTCAACTATTTAAGCTAAATTAACTAAGCTTTAACATTTAAAATTTGGGTCTAAATATTTTCAGACTATTCAGGTAATAATACTACACCATCTAAAAAATTTAGTGCTCCAAGCTCTCTAGGTACCTACCATGCCGGAAGTTATGGAAATAAACAATCAATTCAAGGTAAAGCATTATGCCTACATATGTTAATGTTTACGGAGTATTCATACAGTTAGGGTTCATCTTGCTCATGCATGCTTTTTAAATCCAAAATTTAAGTCGTTGACTTGAACCAAATGTAAGGAAAATAATCTTTGCAGAGGCCTCCATTGATTCAAATCTCAACAACAACTTCAAAGTGGACGATAATATTGTTTCAGTCGATGAAACTACCTTCTTCTTTCAAAGGGATCTACGCACCGGTAAGCTGGTGAACTTACCAAATCTCATTGCAACAGGTGATAAAACTCCATTTTTGCCCGACCGAGTTGCCAAGTCAATTCCCTTCTCAAGCGCCAAATTGCCTGAAATTTTGAACCACTTCTCGTTAAAACCTCAAACAAGGGACGCCAACACCATTGGTGAAACAATCAGAGGATGCGAAAGAGCAGCCATTAATGGAGAGCAAAAGTTTTGCGCCACATCATTAGAGTCCTTCATAGATTTAAGTATTTCAAAGCTCGGGAAACAAATCCAGCTTCTATCAATCGAGTTTTCGAAAGAAACAAAGAACCCGTTGTTTACAATCTCCAGGGGAATGCAAAACATGGGAGAACATGAGCTTGTCTGCCATAAAATGGAGTATCCAGGTGCTGTGTTTTTGTGCCATGCGCTCAACAAAACAGGTGTGTATAAGGTCCCATTGGTGGGCAGAGATGGGACAAAAGCCAATGCTTTGGCGGTCTGTCATAAAGATACATCTGGTTGGAACCCAAAGCATATGGCATTTCAGATTCTCAAAGTGAAGCCTGGAACCGTCCCCATTTGCCACTTCCTTTTCAGAGATACCCTCGTCTGGGTTTCCAACTCAACAGCAAAATGAAGTCTCAATTAAGTGAGAATTAATATCTCTTTTGTATTTCAACAATCTTCCTATAAAATATGTGGAGCATTGCATCAACTATGAATTAAGAAGCTTATATATATATATATTATATATATGAATAAAGAATATTCATTTTTGGTGTAAAAAAAACTGGAGTTAGATTTTACATTTATGTATGCAGAAGGTCCATGATGTCTGTTTAAAAAACCGATATTACTTGAGCACAAGCCGAAATTTAGCTGAACGCCCAACTGGTTTTTTTTTTTTGTTACAAATAGATATGATTATGGGTTGGGCTGCTCGAAAGCTCGCTCAAAAAGTAAAGGAGTTTAAATAAAAATATAAGTGTTAAAAATAGGCTTAGTTAAAAAATAATACTTATTTTCTAAATGGCTCAGGCCTTATATAAGATTTTATGGCCCGAGCTCAACTCAAATCAATTGTTTTGTTGTTATTTTGTTATCATTTCGTTGTTATATTGTTACCATTTTATTGTTATTGTTGTGTTATTATTTTACTCTCAATTTGTTAAGAAATATTATTTTTAATATTTTTAATATATTTAATATATTATATTTTTTAATTTAATTTTAACGAATCAAGTTCGAGTTTAATATTTTTAATTTGAATTAAACTTAAATAAAATTTTAAATAGACCAAACCCAAATTAAAAAACGTACTTGACCCGAAAAACCCATTTAATTGATCAGTCTAAATATAAATATGTATTTATGAAGTTTATTTGTGGTTGCAAATTATTGATTTATTTATTTCCTTCTTTAAAAAAAAAGGGAGGAGAAAGAGTAGAATGTGCTCAATACGCGCATGATTTGGCGCGTGGATAGCCATAGCAACAATTGAAGAAGAGTTAAAAGGGAAATGCAGTAGACAATGGAAGAAGAACAGAACAAAACAGATAAAGATTAGATTACAAGATTATGTAAGAGATAATGAAGTAAACAAATAAATAAAAAAAGCACCCAATTGTTTGTTTTGTTGAAAAATCAATAGCATTTCCAGCTATGGCATTAGCTACTACTTGTTCTTCACTTCCCCTGTTTCATCTTTATCTTCAATCATCTTCCCCTGTTCTCTTCTTCCCTTCTTCTTCTCGTTTCAACCCAAAGAAACGATTCCACGCTCGAAGCACCACTCGCTTTTCTCGCGTTCTTGCTGTTTCGAACACTGCTTTAGATTCCAACAATGGGGCAGCAGCAGCCATTGGTTCTGAATCTGAAGACCCTTCTTCTTCTTATGGAAGACGATACTTCCCTTTAGCTGCTGTTGTTGGCCAGGTTTGTTGTTTATGGAATTTTGAAGGGATGGGAATGTTTTAGTAGTGGTAAAGAAAAATGGGTCGTTTGGTGAATTGAATTTTAGTGGTCTCTTTGATTTGATTAACTGTTTGTTATATAGGATGCTATTAAAACTGCACTTTTACTTGGTGCTATTGATCGTGAGATTGGTGGGATTGCTATTTCTGGTAGACGTGGAACAGCTAAGACTGTAATGGCTCGTGGATTGCATGCTGTTTTGCCTCCTATTGATGTTGTTGTTGGTTCAATGGCTAATGCTGACCCTACATGCCCTGAAGAGTATGAACATTGAACTCTTATAATTTCATTGCTGTATCTAGTAGTTTTCCCCTTTGATATGCACACATTCATGATGCAAATTAGTATGGGATTATACTGCAAGGGAATGTCAAAACAAGAGTTTTTGAGGGGAGGGTCTCGAACCCTCAACGGAAGGTATTGTCCCGTAGGAGTTCTGTCTTCCGTACTCCAAGGAGAGCTAAAAGGGGTTCACGGAAGTTAGACAGCACCTCGGTTGGTGATACGACCTGGTTGCAAAGGTAAGGCTAATATGCCTTGGCAGGTTGTATCTCCCGTGAGTTTGCAAGTCGTATCTCTACCAACCAAGACACTCCCTAAACTTCCTTTAGGCGCTCCACAGAGTACGGGAGACAAAACCCTTACGGAGACAATACCTTCTATTGAGGGTCCGAGACACTCCCCTCAACTAGAGTCATTTTGTTGTTGCAATCCTTATGTAGAACATATTGGTATTCCCTTGAGTAATTCATATGTGTCCTTGCACCGTTTTCATGATAGTGAATAGGTAATGATCATACCTTCTGTTGAGGGGATTGTCTCAGACCCTCAACGGAAGGTATTGTCCCAATTGGGTTTTGCCTCCCATACTCCGAGGAGAGCCCAAATGGGTTCATGGAGTTTAGGGAGTACCTCAGTTGGAGATACAACCTGCAAGCTCATGGGAGACTGGAGAGGTATCAGCATCTTCACCAACAGAGGTGCTCCTTAAACTCTGTGAACCCTTTTGTGCTCTCTTTGGAGTACGGGAGACGAAACCCATACGGGGACAATACTTTCCATTGAGGGTCCAAGACACTTCCCTCAACAAGAGTCATTTTCTTGTTGCAGTCCTTATGGAGAACATATCGTTATTCCCTTGAGTAATTCATATGTGCTCTTGCACTGTTTCGTGATAATGGATATAAGAGTTAATTGATTTCAGTATGAACATTGAACTCATATCTTATAATTTCGTTGCTGTGTATGTGAGTTTTCCCCCCTTATATGCAACATTCGTGATACAAATTAGTATGGGATTGAACTGTCAAAACAAGAGTCCTTATATCAGTATTCCCTTGAGTAATTCATATGTGTTCTTGCACCGTTTTCGTGATAATGGATATTAGAGCTAACTGATTTCAGTATATTACCTTTGAAGGTGGGAAGATGGTTTAGCTCAGCGAGCTGAATTCGATTCCAATGGCAATGTTAAGACACAAGTTGTTCGGTCTCCTTTTGTTCAGGTATGTTTCATGCTAGAAAGCCTTTTGTTATCAAGTTTGTTTTATTGTCATAATGCCCTTTGCCACTCTTGCTTAAGATACCACTTGGAGTCACGGAGGATAGACTCATTGGATCTGTTGATGTCGAGGAGTCTGTGAAAACAGGAACGACTGTTTTTCAACCTGGCCTTTTAGCTGAAGCACATAGAGGTGTATTATATGTTGATGAAATTAATCTCCTGGATGAGGGTATTAGCAATTTGCTTCTTAATGTATTGACTGAAGGAGTTAATATTGTCGAAAGAGAAGGAATAAGCTTCAAGCACCCTTGTAAACCGCTCTTAATTGCCACTTATAATCCAGAAGAAGGTGCTGTACGAGAACATTTATTAGATCGAATTGCAATTAACTTGAGGTACAAAGCTTGTTTTTAGATGATGGAATGAAATTTTTCGGTTTATACATACCTATCCCATTAATGTCAGACACTTCCTTTGCAGTGCAGATCTTCCAATGAACTTTGAAGATCGTGTTGCGGCAGTTGGGATCGCAACACAATTTCAAGAAGCTAGCAATAAAGTTTTTAAAATGGTTGAGGAAGAAACAGAGTATGCAAAGACTCAGGTAACCGTGCAGTTAGCAGTTTAGCTAGTTTGCCAGTCTTCTTGCACTTTGGTATTTAGAAGGATGAATTTTATTCCTCTTGTGCATTTATATTTTACAGATCATTTTAGCAAGAGAGTATCTGAAGGATGTTACGATTGGCCGGGAACAATTAAAATACCTGGTTATGGAAGCCCTTCGAGGCGGTTGCCAGGTGCTTTTATTCTTCAACCACTTTAGATAACAAATATTACTTTGAATCCTCTTATGATGTAACACCGAAAAGTTCTCAGTTGATGAGGAATCAATGTCCCGCATGCCTAAAAGCTAACTGAGTTTTTATTGTTCAACAACCATGGTTGTTTGGATGGACATAAAAGCAAAAAAGATGGTAAAATGAGAAAACAACTTGATAAAACATCCAACGTAGACTAGCAAAGAATAGGGAGTGGACTACCTCATTGTAGGGAAGTATATGTTGTACAAGCCATTCTTAAGCATAAAGCATAGGGATGATGTTTTTGTAGTTTAAGAACGACATAAAGTTGACACTTGAGCTTTTAATAATATTGATGATTGTGAGATATTATCTTGATCATGCTATGGAAAAATAATTAGTACTCGGAAATTTACAGGGACACAGAGCTGAGCTATATGCTGCTCGGGTTGCAAAATGCTTGGCTGCTTTGGAAGGACGAGAAAGAGTTGGTGTAGATGACCTGAAAAAAGCTGTTAAGTATTCTTACTATGATTTTGCACCGGTTATTTTGTAGGCACATCGATATGCAACAAATTGTCACATCCATTCATACCCGAACTTTTTATATGTTTCTTCTTTATGTCCAGATTTTTTTAAGCTAATCTTGCTTATGATTGCTGAAGTATTTGCGCCGTTTCCTAGTTCAATCCATCTTTCTATCATACTTCTGGTTCGGACTATATGATGTTTATGGATGGCATTGCTGGTTTTATTGAAATGTTTGCTAATCACTGGTTGTCATGTGCATGATTATATTGGTTTCATTTTGGAGAACAATATATAAATTTGTGTTGACATAATATATGATACAGGTGGAGCTTGTTATACTCCCTCGTTCGATTGTCAATGAGAATCCACCAGACCAACAAAACCAGCAGCCGCCACCTCCACCTCCACCTCCACAAAATGAAGATTCCGGGGAGGAGCAAAATGAGGAGGAAGAACAAGAGGTATGTTAACATTAAGATTTCAACAATAAGCACTGAACTTTGAATTTTGTTGAGGGAGGGTCAGCTCCTTCGGGAGAAATCTTTGAAGTATCATCTGCTAGGCAGCTGATCTAGTCCCCTAACAGCCAAAGGTGTTGTCCCTAATGAGGGTTAAATGGTACCATATACCCCAACAAGTGACCTATATGGCATAGATCAGGAGTTCGAATCCCACCAAGGGCGAGCCGGTTACGTCGTCTCTTGGTGGGCGGCCGTACGTTCACATACGGTCGAGGCACCCCCCTCCATGAACCAGACTCTCAGGGCAGCTGCTCATGGCACATTGGCTCTCCGCGGAGGCTGAGAACAAAACCCTTCCCGGGGGACAATGCCTTCAGTTGTTGGGGGACCAGATCAGCTATCTGGTGGATGACACTTCGAAGACTTATGCCAAAGGAGCTAACCCTCCCCCCCCCCCAAAAAAAAAAAACAAGTTTCTTAATAAAATTAGCCATTGGTTTGCAGGGGTTGTTGTTTATAATTAAACTAAAATCTACCCAAGTCCTTGCCATTGAGGATTTAACTATCATCTTTACTTCTATTTCAAATATTATCCCGATAAAATAAGATTACACAAAGTGCAGTGCTTTGTTTACAACAGGATGAAAGTGATCAGGAAAACGAACAACAGGAGCAATTACCTGAAGAGTTTATCTTTGATGCGGAAGGGGGTTTGGTCGATGAGAAACTACTTTTCTTTGCGCAACAAGCACAAAGGCGACGGGGGAAAGCTGGAAGAGCCAAGAATGTTATATTCTCTGAGGATAGAGGTCGATATATTAAACCAATGCTCCCAAAGGTCAGTCTTGTCTCTTTCCTCGATCATGCAGGTTGAACTGGTGAATTAGCAATCTTCTTCACTATTTCTGATCTTTTGTATGTTATATTTGCTCGCTCAATCTTAACTTCATTTTTAGAATAAGTTGCGTCGCTTGTACCACAGGGCCCTGTGAAAAGACTAGCTGTTGATGCAACACTTAGAGCTGCAGCACCATATCAAAAGTTGCGTCGGGAGAGAGATATTCAGAAAAGCAGGAAAGTTTTTGTGGAGAAAACTGATATGAGGGCTAAAAGAATGGCAAGAAAAGCCGGAGCATTGGTACCAATGAGCCTACTTCTTTTGTTTACATCTATTTGTAACCGGGATCACTCTACGGAGTTAAATAATTCTGGGGTTCATACATATCCATTTTATGTCAGGTAATATTTGTGGTTGATGCAAGTGGGAGCATGGCATTAAACCGAATGCAAAACGCTAAAGGAGCTGCACTTAAGTTGCTGGCTGAGAGTTATACAAGTAGAGATCAGGTAAACAAAAGAAACATTTGTTCTGTCTTTTCGAGCATACAGACCTTGCTAGTTGTTAATTCATTTTAGGAGCTTGGTAATGCTGAATAGGTCTCCATTATACCTTTCCGTGGAGATGCTGCGGAAGTCCTGTTACCTCCTTCTAGATCAATTGCAATGGCTCGAAAACGTCTTGAGAGACTTCCATGTGGTGGTGGCTCTCCCCTAGCTCATGGTTTAAGCATGGTATGTCTTGAAATTCCGTGTTAACTCCAACAGGAATGAGCCGACGAGATCAAAACTCTTTTGCATATGCTATCTGTGATTATGACTTGTCGTTAATGACTTCTACTCATAGCTTTTGTAGTATTGTTGCTTCAAAAATGTTGGTAAAATTTTTTATCTTTTGTAATATTTTGATAAAAATATAATCAGGCAGTCAGGGTTGGACTAAATGCAGAGAAAAGCGGTGATGTAGGACGTGTAATGATTGTTGCAATAACCGATGGAAGAGCCAACATATCACTAAAACGATCTACTGATCCCGAAGCTGCTGCTTCTGATGCCCCTAGACCCTCAGCACAAGAGTTGAAGGTAAATTATTGCATCATATCTTATTCTGAATCCTTCATATACAACGGTTTCAGGGTTTGACCAAACGGTTTTCATACGATTCGTGTGTCTAAATAAACATTGCAGGATGAGATTCTTGTAGTGTCCGGGAAAATATACAAAGCAGGAATGTCCCTTCTTGTTATTGACACCGAAAACAAGTTCGTTTCAACCGGTTTTGCCAAGGAAATTGCTCGAGTAGCTCAAGGTGCGTCTGCATAAACATCTGTTTGTTTTTACACATACGGAACATAACGATATCTCGTCATTGATTTAATCTTACAGGGAAGTATTATTACTTGCCAAATGCTTCAGATGCCGTCATCTCAGCTACGACAAAGGAAGCATTATCGGCTTTGAAAAGTTCGTAATTCTGAAGCAAGCATTATTGGCTTTCACCGACTCCATAACGCGTATGAATCGTATAATGTCTGCAATTTTTTGTGTTCCTCTAACATAAAACACAGTTTCGAGTATATGAAAAATGAAACCAAAATATATTTCATTTTCGATATTCATGTCTGGCACATATTTAAATACGATAAAATGAAACAAAATATTAAATTGTAACAAGAAATCTTCGGTTAAATTAATCTCTGCTCCCTTGAACTTTCACTCAATAATGCATTATATTCATTTCTCAAGCTGTGATATTTCTCACACAGTTCATTGAAAGCTTCTCTTCTCTCATCTCTGCTACTGTTTTTCTTCATTTTCGTCTTCGCCAAACGAAGCTTCAACGCTTCGATTTGTCTCTTGAGGTCTCGGATCCTTATCGTTTTCTCCTCGTGTTGTTTCTGAAGTGTTTCGATCTCTGATAGTTGCACTAAAGTTATTTCAAGTGTTTAGTGTTTCAGATAATCAAAAACCAAGAAACAGGTACGTATACCAGAATATGATTCTTCAAATATATGCTCAAACATGAATATTTTATTTAAAACAAGGGCTTATTTGAAAATATATATAAATTAAAAGTTAAGGGATATTTATAAACAAGGCCTTTAAACTTCGAAGTTAAGAGAGTGAGCGATGAGAGTTTTGTAAAAGTTTCGGAAAAACTTCAAAACCAATTTGGAATGACATTATTTAGCGGTTAAATTAATTGTTTTGATAATAAAAGGACCTTATTGATAAAATCTCGAAACTAATTAAAAAATGGCAAGAAGTTGATACCTTGATGATTGTAAAAGATGCCATTGCCATCCTCCATGATAGTTGCAAGGTCCTGAAGAATTTCTATCACGTATTTAATTATCTAAATATATAGATGAAAAAAAAGTAACTATTAATTGTTTAGTGAAATAAAGGTAAATTACATTCAAAGTCACTAAATTATTAGTAAATTTATGATTTAGTCACTTAACTTTAAAAAAGTTACAAAATAGTCCTTGAACTATTTCAAAGTTTTCAAAACCAAAACAGCTTTTTTCTCCAATCTTTTTTCTCCAATCTTTGATATATTCGTCAGATTGCCTTAAACAAAGATATAAACAATTGAAAGAAGGAAAAGCCATAGAAATTACCTCGAAAACTATAAGTACGGGAAGACAACGATAATTCCAAGTGTCGAATATGAATATATATTCAATAAGAAGTATGTAATTCTTTTAGATTTTTTTCCATATATATAGAGAACATTATTTGAATATAGATTGGACATGAAATCCACTAATGCATGTCATCCACGTGTCAAATTACATTTTAAAAAATTATCTTTTTTGACAGTAAAACACAACTCAAAACTGTCTTGTAATGAAAATCCCAGAAACAGCCGGATGTTGCAATGTTCTTCTTTGGTGGGCTGCCGCCCACAGTGTAAACACTTGAAGAACTTTGACTACAAACATGGAAAGTGACACCAAAACATGATAAAGAAAGTAAATGCTTTTAAAGACTTTTGGTCAAAATTCTACTTTTACTTCACATTCTCTGAATTTCTTTTTGTTGTATTCTTCGAACCCATTAATTTTAATCTTTATATTAGAGTAGTCAGTCTCATATCAGTGAATATCTCGATTTTTTATCGATATTGATACGTATTGATATTAGTTTATTTTAATGTATCGTTTTAAATTTATTAAATATGTATAAATATCAAATAATGAAATTAAATAAAAAAATAATTAGATAAATTACATTTATAGTCACCTAACTATTGATACGGTTTTTTTTTGCCACTCAGTTATAAGAAGTTACAAAATAATCACCTAATTATTCTAGCCGTAAGATATGGCTAACAGGAAGATGACATGATAACTTTTGAAATTGGTATAATAATAATTTAACCCACAATATTTATACATTGTGTTAATTTAGTCTTGATTCTAAAAAAATTGATCCTCAACGGTTACACATTGTGTAATTTAGTCTTTTTTTTTGTATTTCTTTATGACCGTTTTCACTTAAAAAGCTAAAAAAAAAAATTACCAACTAAATTTGATTGGAAATATACCAAATACGGAAACACCCAAAAATCCAAATTAATAATTTTCATCTTTTCACATTCTTTTAAAATTAACCCTCAATGTCACAAATAAAAGTAGAATTGCAAAAAAAAAGAGACCAAATTATACAATGTGTAAATGTTGAGGACTAATTTCTTTGGAACTAAGACTAAATTGACACAAGGTATAAATGTCGAGGGTTAAAGTTGTTATATTATACCAATTTTAAAAGTTGCCAAGTAGTTAGCAATTTAACAGTTAGTGATCAAAAAAGAAAAATTGGAATAGTTAGGTGACAAATTTGTAACTTTTCATAGTTGAGTGAACAAAAAAGAATTTTACTAATAGTTGGGTGACTACAAACGTAGTTTGCCCAAAAAATCATAGCATAAATTAAACAATAAGATTATCCCATACCATGCATATAACAATCCATAATTCAAAACAAATACTAAAAAATTAAATTTAAACTTACTTTTTGTACCAATCGGTGAAATCAACCGGTACGCCGATACCAACTAAAATTTGCACTGAAGCAGAACCTAGAATTTGTTGTTTCGGGTTACTATTAGAATAGAGCATTCTAGCTAGAACATGCAATACAGGAATGAAACTGACTACCTTGCTCTACCCTTTCCGATTTTTGAAACTTCAGTCTGTATTTATTTCTTTTACGAGTTGATAAAAAAGTTGAAAGGTTTGCAATTTGCATGCTATATTTATGTTATTTTCTGAATCATGTTGTATTTTGTATACTTATTTAAAATGATTCAATTTTAAAAAATATTTTATTTATTTATTTATTTATTAATATCTGTTTGTTTTTTTATTGTTTTAATTCATAACATAATTTATTATAGTAGTTTAATTTTTTTTTTTGAATAAAGTGTTTATGTCATTTTGTTTGTGCAAAATATTATAATTTTAATTATAATTATATATATATATATATTACTAATTCATTTTGACTTAAATTTTGACATTTTTGTGTATTTAAGTCGTCATCATTTTATTTTTCATAATAACATATTTTAATCATTTTTGTTTTTTTATGCTTTGATTCATTTATTATTCAAAAAATTTTGAATAATTATAAGTCGATTTGTTGCACAGAAGTTGTGGGTCCAAGTGCATTTAATCAAGCAACATGTGAATATAATTAGTTTGTACTTAGTGTCAATGTATCACTTGACTTAACAGAATAAAATTGTAAGTACTTACTTTGACCATAGGTACCTATAGTGAAAAAGTTGCATAGTCTAGTTAATTTTCTTTTATATAACCTCTAAGTTAAAATATATATATAATTATCCGAATCAAATCGAATTTATTTTTTATTTTTTATTAGTTTTTAATTTTTATAATATAAAAATAAATATGACACTTGTCATATTCTCAACTCACTTGTGGAATTTAAAAAAAAAATAGACTCATAGTTATTAAATAATTTTTTTGAATAATTTCATTATAACTTCTTATAATATCTGGGTTTTTTGTTTAAGACAATACTTAGAACTACCTAAAATCTCTCCCCAACACATAAATAGGAAGATAATGCATTTCAGCGCACTTAAACCCACGTCTTCTTGCATTGACAACAATATTCCTGTCAATCGAGTTAAGACTTAATCAACACTGTTATCAAATAAATTCCCACAAATTAGTTTCACGATGAGAATTTTTTGGGCTTTTTGGATGGACCCGAACTATAATTATTTAGAACTGAGTCTTGACCTGTCTATTCTGATCTATGAAAACTTATACTTATAACTCACGATAATCAATGTTGTGCGTTATATTGACATTTATTATTTTTGTTAAGTATGACTCCTATTTCAGTCAAATTTGAGAAATAGTCTTCTAGTTAAACTCTATTTATTTGTTTCAATCAAACTCTAATTAATCTAGATTATTTTATTATTATTTGACATATAAATTTAGCCTATAAATAGGCTCTTTTACAACCTTAGAATACACACTTATTAGATATTAGAACTCATAACACATTTAGAGGGTTCTTTGTTTTCAGGTTTTTCGGAGTTTAGTTTTTTATCTTCATATTTTGTACTCTTCGTTCTTTTGCCATTATAGTAAAATTATCTTTACTCGTAGTTTTTTATCCTCTTGGAGGGGTTTTTCACGTTAAATTTGTATGTTCAATTTCTCAATTTCTTCCGCTATTTTCACATGTTTGTTGCTTAATCAGGTCGATCCCCAACAACTTTTTACCGATTATGAATTTATAATTTATACATTATAAAATACTATGTTTATATTTTTTTTTCTAATATAAAATTTTTGCATCAAATCTAGTAGAAGAAGGTTGGGTACTTCATTTTAAGATGGTAAAGGCTTTTGTATTATCAAATTTATTGGGTAAAGTATTGAAAGAGCTCGATTTCTCTTAAGTAATAACTTAAGTTTGAATTTTGTAGATGAAAAAAATAACATCGAGAGAGTTTTATTTTTGAGTAATTAACTCGAGAGAGTCTCAAACAAAAGAAAAATAAAGACTTTTGTATTGAAGCCCAAATTGATTATATACTGTTTCACTTTTTATATTAAATTTTGATAAAATATACTACTAGTCACTAAATTATTAGCGTGTTTTTATTTTGGTCATTAAGCTATAAAAATTTTCAATTTCGAGCTTTTTTATCCCAATAATACAATATAATAATAACTCAAATTGTATGTCCATGAGATTATTTACCAAGATGGTACGTTTGCTACAGTGTTCTGTTAGTGCCACCTGACAAATTTCTCATTTTGATTGAAAAACTTTAATGGTACTATGACGGCACCAAGCTTTAAATAAGGTAAATTGTTTCATAAACCTTTCTTATTTATTATTTTCTTTTATTCCCCTTCAACACAAAAAATTTAGAGGCCTCTTACTAATTAGTCCCAAAAAAATTTTCTACCAAAAATTATTTTTTTTTTGTAAAAATGTTTATTCCAATTGGAAATCAATTTTATTTATTTTTCAAAAAATAATTTTTTTTGTTCAAATTATTTTTCATACCCTTAAAGCTTTTTAATCAAAATGAAAAATTTACATATCAGGTCCTTGAATATTTAAGCCATCACATTTCAGTTTGGTGTTGCCAATTTGTCAAGCTGCACCTGCATAACATTGTAGCAAACGTACCATTGTGATAAATAATCTCATGGGCATACCATTTGAGTTATTACTTCTTCTTCTTCTTCTTCTTCTTCTTCTTCTTCTTCTTCTTTGGTATTATTGGGGTAAAACAACCTCAATTATGTCACTAATGTTTTAGATCGTTTCTGTTTGAGTCACCTTCCATTAAATGGTTAACGAAAATGATAACATGACATTTTTTTAATTGGTATAATAACACATTTAGTCTTTAATATTTACACATTCCTTAAATGATTATTATATATTATGAAAATGTATAAAATATAAAATTCTCTTTTATATATATTGAGGAAATTGTACCCAAACTAGAAGTAAATAATATAACATTTCCTCAATATATATATAAAATATTATATTTCCTATCTCATTTTTTCTATAACAAAAATCCAAAGAATCATTTAAGAAAATTGACCAAGAACCCTGATTTATCACCAAAATCTTAGCTGAAATCACAAAAAGACATACCCAAAGGCAAGGGCAACCTGGATGAGGGATCTCCCTTAGGGTCCTCAACAGGAGGGACAAAGACAAATGGGTCCCTAGAAGCAAGGATACCGAGAAGCCCCAAGCCCTAGGTAGTCTTTGAGGAGAAACCGGAGCGTTAAACTGTTGCAGCACAAACAAAAAAATACCCATCCACAGATCAATTCAAAGCTCCAAACTCTGACCAAAGTCATTAAAACTTAGCACTTTAAAAAGAATCAACATTAATAATCCATTAACCCCAAAAATGAAAAGAAGAAGAAAAAAAAGAAGGTTCTTTGGTACAAAACAAGAAATGGTTATGGCCATGAGAAGTTGATATATGTTATTGATGTCCATGTTGCCCATTGTTTAGCTTCCTTATATGTTGCCTACTGTCCATTGGTTGTTGTTGTATAATGACGAATTGGTGAAGTTGTCTGGCATCAAGTGTTGGTTAGAGCTTCCATTCTACCTTAGTACATCTAAGTATGATGATGTTCTGTCATTTTTTCGTCATTTCTAAGAAGCCTACAAGAAGCAATATTGGAAGAAGAAGGTTAAACCTACTTCAAAATGAATTCCTTCCTTTTTTTTCCACAAGACTACGGGGGAGAATGTCTAAGTACGATATGTTCTGTCATTTTTTGTCATTTCTAAGAAGCCTACAAGACGCAATATTGGAAGAAGAAGAAGAAGGTTAAACCTACTTCAAAATGAATTCCTTCCTTTTTTTTTTTCCACAAGACTACGGGGGAGAATATCTAAGTACGATGTTCTGTCATTTTTTGTCATTTCTAAGAAGCCTACAAGAGGTAATATTGGAAGAAGACGGAGGAGGAGGAGGAGGAGGAGGAGAGTTAAATTCATTAAATTATTTAAAATTAGGATCAAATTGATATAATGTGTAAGTATTGAAGATTAAATGTGTTATTATACCCGGTAGAAAAAGGTCACGACATCCATTTAACGTAGAGGGACCAAAAGAGAAATGATCTAAAATATTAGTGATGAAATTGAAAATTTTTATAGTTTGGTGGTAAAAACAGAAACAAACTAATAATTTGGTGACTAATTGTATAGTTTAATCCTTAAAAGTTTTGGCTTAACTATGAAATTGATCCTAAAATTATATCCGTTTTTCAACTTAGGTACCTAAAATATTTTTCTTGTCAAAAGTAACACTTAAACCATTAATTTCGTTTCATTTTTTTTCCCAAAACACGATAACAACCGATAATTTTTGGTCAAAAGTGATCTTTTTTTTTTTTGTAAAGAAAACAAACAAACGTAATAATCTAATTACAATATGACTCTTTGGGCAATGCTGCCTCTAGTTTGATCAGTAAAAGAAAGTGCAAGCACCTCTTTTGGGATATGCGCAAATAACTTCATCTCAAAACTTGTATCAAAAGCCATTTTGGCTAGGTAGTTGACAACTTTATTGAAGTATCTAGGAGAGTATTGTATGGTCTAAGATCTAATGTTTTTCAAAAGAAAATGAATACGTCTAATAAGTGCAGAGTTCAAACTAGTTAAATTAGGATTCTAAGTGGCATTGAATCTTCAAGCCCCATAATGCATGTCTTGAATGATGGTCAGTGCATCAAGAGTATCCCACAACTTAACATCAAAGACTTGAGTAGTTGCCCAAGTGTCTATTATATATTATAATCCACTCCTCATTTTTGTTTCTTATGACCCCTGCTGCAGCAGTATTGACCTGAACCGCTCCATCCATGCAAAAACTAATGTTTAACATTTTTTTGGAGCCGAAATAATTGAATGATTAATAATAATTAATTGTTTTAGTTTGATACTTCGATAGATTCTATGTTCGAAAAACATCTCTCAAACAACACTAAACTCTTAATTAAAATTAATTAAATTCATTTATAATATAAGCTAATAACAAGGAAGGGGTTGTTTGTATCTACACCAAAAAGGGCCTCTTATTTCGCCATTTTCCATTTCAGTCAAACAAAGCTGAAAACAAGCTCTAACCCACACTTTACTCTCTTCTTCCTTTCATCTAACCCCCCATTTTTCTTTCTCATTTTTTCAGAAGAAATGGCAAATGAAAAGAAAACCCAAACTGGGGTTTGGCCAAAAATCAAACCTTTTGTTAATGGTGGTACCTCTGGTATGTTAGCCACATGTGTCATTCAACCCATTGATATGATCAAGGTTAGATCACACCCGTTTTTGTTTTTAAGATCTGGGTTTTGCTTGGATTTCAATTTTGTTTAATGGTGATTTGTGAGTTTTGGTTTTTGGTTTGGTGTAGGTGAGGATTCAATTGGGTCAGGGATCAGCTGCTACTGTCACCAAAACCATGCTTAGAAATGAGGGTATTGGTGCCTTTTACAAGGTTCTTTTTTTTCTTGATTTCAAAATTTGTTTTTGTTTTTCTAAATCATTTGTTTGTATGATTGATCTAATGTTGAGATCTGTTTTAGAAGCTGCATCTTTTTAATAAGGATGTTCAAAGTTCATTGATTTTTTTGAACATTTTTGTGTAATTGTATTATATGGCATTGTTTTATTGGTTTGGTTTGTCAAAAATATTGGAATTTAGTACTGTTTCATTGGATCTAATATTAGAATTTGCTGATCAGTGGTTTAGACATAGAGTTTTTGTTGGTAAAACTACCACGGAGACCCTTGTTTATAAGTTAGATCAAAGAGCAACCTGATCATTTGTTTAAAAATTTCATCCATTTATTCGGTTAAAAACTGATCCCTATACATCAGCATGAAGTACATGTGATATAGGGACTAATCTGCTCATTTTTTGAGTACAGAGGGTAAAATGCAATTTAACTTCTAATACAGGGACTTCCATGGTACTTTTACCAGTTTTTTGTTAGATTTTCTCAGTTGAACGAAGAAGATATTCGTTATGTTACTTAGACTTGGGTGTTAACGTTGAGTATCGGTGTATATGTACATTTTTTTTATGTTTTCCCATGTATTTGGAGAACCCTTCGAGTGTTATATTATTATACTGATGTCCTAATATACGTATATCTAACTCAGACCAACAAAGGATATTTCTGTTGCACGACGAGCCTGTCTCACCTGTATTATTTTTGTGCAGGGGCTGTCAGCTGGATTGCTCCGGCAAGCTACATACACTACTGCCCGACTCGGATCATTCAAGTGAGTCTTTATGCATAGGATAGAATTTTTGTTGTTGTTGTCGTCGTTGCTCTGAGGCTTCAATTTGCTTGTGACATTAAACTCGGATTATTTACGTCGATTCCAATTTAGCTTTTGATTGCATTTCGATTGTTTTTTTTCAGAATGTTGACAACCAAAGCAATCGAAGCCAATGATGGGAAACCCCTACCTCTATATCAGAAAGCATTATGTGGTCTTACTGCCGGTGCTATTGGAGCCTGTTTCGGCAGCCCGGCCGATTTAGCACTTATCCGTATGCAAGCTGATGCTACTCTGCCTGCTGCTCAGCGCCGGAACTATTCAAACGCATTCCATGCACTCTATCGTATCGTTGGGGATGAAGGGGTTCTCGCACTTTGGAAAGGTGCTGGTCCGACCGTAGTCCGAGCCATGGCATTGAACATGGGAATGCTTGCCTCTTATGATCAAAGTGTAGAGTTTTTCAAGGATTCCCTTGGCTTAGGTGAAGCTGCAACAGTCATAGGTAGTCTCTAAACTCTTTCTCGGTTTTGTTATCGGTGAATGAGGATGTAACCTTCGATGATTCTTTCTTTTTCTCTGTCTTAGGTGCAAGTGCGGTTTCAGGTTTCTTTGCTTCAGCTTGTAGTTTACCATTTGATTATGTGAAAACACAAATCCAGAAAATGCAACCCGATGCCGAGGGGAAATATCCATACAACGGTTCTCTAGACTGCGCTATGAAAACCCTCAAGTCCGGCGGACCGTTGAAATTTTACACCGGATTTCCTGTATAGTGTGTTAGAATTGCTCCTCACGTCATGGTACATATGTTATATACTTGTTTCCAAAAGCTCCGGTTCGGAATTATCCCTGATGGCACTAAATCCGGAATGTTTTCTCTTTATGCAGATGACTTGGATTTTCCTCAACCAGATTCAGAAAGCACAGAAAAATATGGGGTTGTAGATATCTCAACAATGGGGGACCAATGCCTCAAATAAAAGTTGGATTCTTTTCGGGTTTTGGCAATTTCATACACCCTCAAAAGTGAAAATCAATTTTTTTCTAAAACAAAATTTGAAGTAGGATCTTCAAAGTTTCTTCTTTTATTTTCTTCAAAGTTCATTTTTTTTAGTGAAATAAATGAAGCTGGCATTTGGGATAATTCTTTTTTCATTTCATAATCAAATTCAATGATTTAAACAAATATTAAGTTGTTGGGTTAAATTTTATAGTTAATTTTAATTAATATATATATATTACACAAATTACTTAAACCTAATCTTAGTCTCTCTCCAACCCTTCAATAAGAAGATAAATGCATTTCAGCAAGTTTCGAACCCACATCATTCTACATAGGCAACATCGAACTAGGATTCAATCAGAAAAAAAAAAGTTTTTAGACATTGGGTAATTTTTTTCATTTTACGAATATGTTTTAAGTGGTTACGTGATAATAAATATAAAATTTTACTTTTGGCCTTCGAAGTTTTACAAATTTTAATCTAGTAAGGTAAAATAAACTTAAAATGATAAAGATATAAGTTATTAAAATTTTCCATTTATATTTTAATTTTCGTAAAAATATACAATTTAATTTCGTCCCAGAAAGAAATTTTGACTTTACCTTATAAGAAGACATCATATTCTTAGCTTGCAAAAAGTTTTCTTTATTGATTTCTCAATCTGTTTATTCTATACAATTTTTTACAAACTCAATTTTCTTTTTCTAAGTTTGTAAATTTTTTTCACATTGTTATACCGATGTATATGGTACAACACGTGGCATGACATAAGACAACTTCAGACGACTTTTCGTTGGAAGCAGTTTGCGTACAACTCTACGTTAAGGATCGTCTATGGCAACCATTCACATAAGACAATCCGTAGATAATCTCCTATGCATTCTGTCTAAACTAGCTTAGAAATACCATCGTGCACCCTCCGCGGAGACCACTTGCAGCCCACCCTTAATGAGGACCACTAAGGTATAACAACTTCGTTCTACTTTAAAGAAAAAAATGTCATAGTACATTATATGACAACAATTAATCTATAACTGTCCTGTCACTTGATTGACTACACAATTATGCAAACCCTTTATACTGTCGATTACATGGCCTTATAAGACAATAATAACCCCTTTATATATGTGTATGGAAAAGGAAGGATCAACTTCTTTTTCCCCCTAAAAACCCTAGATAACAATCTTAGCTCCGACTCACCACCTATAATATTTTTTTATATATTTTTTCTCACATGTAACATATTTTTATATTATTTTAATTTTTTTTTTTACAAAATTAAGTCAAGTCCACAAGAACAGGAGAATACATCTACCTTATATTGAAACATTCAAACTAAACCCCAATTTTTTATTAAAAAAATTAATTTACAATATTTTAGTTTTTTTTAATATCTATAATAAAATTAACCCCAAAGTAAATTATATTGGTTTGAACCGGTTCAACCCTTGTTCTTTTTAAATTTTTTTTTATAAAATTACTGCATTTTCACACTAATTTGGAATTATAATATATATATTATTATAAAAATAAAAACCCAATTTAAATTTTTTTAATTTATAAATTAAAAACTGAACTAACCCACATATATTTAATTATTATTAAACGGAAATCAAATCGATCCATTCTATATATGAAAATTAAACCGAACCAAATACTAAAGTTCGAGTCTTTTTTTTTAATCAATTTTAGACAAATAGAGGTTTTAATTTTTTTTTAGTGTTATAATTAAAAATAGAAAATATAGTGAACGAAAAAAAAAAGCGAAATTTGAGGTGCTTAAAATGGAAATTGAGGAAATTGATTATATAAATAGCCATAGCCATGACCTTAAGGAAATTCCTATAGATCCCCCTCAAAATAAAAACCCAATTATTCATCCAAAATTTTTTTTATAAAAAATAAAAAGGAAAACAAAAATACAACTGGGAACAAGCAATGGCTGTATTGATGTTAACCTTGTTCTTATGTCTCATGACCGGTTCGGTTTTAGTGGTCGAAGGTGGTGATCTGACTATATTTTTCACTTGGAATGTCACTTACGGTGTCATTTCTCCTTTGGGTGTTCCTTAACAAGGTATTCTTATAAACGGCGAATTCTCTGGACCTAATATCAACTCAACCACCAATAACAATGTTGTCGTCAATGTCTTCAACAACCTCGACGAACCCTTCCTCATCACTTGGTAAACAAAAAAAAAACCCAAAATTGAATTATAAAAATAGGTTCAAAAATTAGAAGTGTTCATGGCCGAGTGAAGCTAAGTTTAAGCTTAAAAATGATATTAATACACTTTATACTTACCTAATCCGGCCTGAAATATAGGTTTAAAAATTTATTCAAACCTACCCATATTTGTAATTAGCTAACCCAAACTTATTTTAAGCTCACTCATATTTTTTTTAAAAAAATTATATTTATATTATTTTAATTTAATAATTATTTATTTATTACAATTATATTTTTTAATTATTTTTAATGTTTAAGTGGTATTGTATATTACTATAGATTTAATTTTTACGTGTTATAAATTATATAATATACAACATTACAAACTTTAGAAAAAACTGATTGGGTTGGGCCAGACTCATAAAGATGAAGCCAAAAAAAAATTTTAAAAGGAACCGAGATTAACATATACATATTTTTTTTATTAGAACTAAAACGCCATTTTACCCTTGTATTGATTAGTTTTCAAAATGACTAAATTAAAATTCTAGTATTTTTGGGCACTAAAATATAATTTTATCATTTATTAATTTAAGATTTTATAAATTTTGAGGGACTAAAGCTGAAAATTTCTATTCTAGAGTCTACCCCCTCTCTTCACCCTTGCGGGCTCGGACTTGAATATCCCTTATGGACAGCAGGACTATTTTTTGCCCAATCTCATTTTTTGAGTATAATATTTTTGTTCAAATCTACCAAATTTCTGAAAGGATTAAAAGTGCAATTTTATTATTTTTGTTGCAGGAATGGGATACAACAAAGGAAAAATTCATGGCAAGATGGAACAGCAGGGACTACTTGTCCAATTCTCCCAGGAAAAAATTACACGTACGTATCATTTCCAAGTAAAAGATCAAATAGGTTCATACATGAATTATCCAGTAACCAACATGCATAAAGCTTCCGGTGGTTCCGGCGGCCTTCGTGTAAACAGTCATTTACTTATTCCGGTACCATCCCCTGATCCGGCCGACGACTATACACTCCTCGTCGGCGATTTTTTCAATAAAGGTCATAAAAGCTTAAAAAAGATATTGGATAGTGGTCTTAACCTTGGTAGATGTGATGGTGTTCATCTTAATGGTAAAGTAGCTAAAGGTGATGGTAAAGATGAACCCCTTTTCACCATGGAAGCCGGCAAAACATATAAATACAGAATCTGTAATGTCGGACTTAAGACAGCAATTAATTTTAGGTTCGAAAATCATCAAATGAAGCTTGTTGAAATGGAAGGTTCACATACAATGCAAAATGAATATAAATCACTTGATGTTCATGTTGGTCAATGTTTTGCTGTTCCTGTTAAAGCCGACCAAGATCCTGAAGATTACTATGTTGTTGCTTCAACTAGGTTTACACGCCGGCAGGTCACTGCCACAGGAATAATACGGTATAAAAACGGGAAAGGACCAGCTTCGTCGGAGTTACCACCACCGCCGGTTGGTTGGGCTTGGTCACTTAATCAGTTTCGTACTTTCCGATGGAACTTAACAGCTAGAGCTGCTATACCTAATCCACAAGGTTCATATAAATACGGTGCTATTAATATTACACGTACTATTAAATTGGCTAATACCGCCAGTGAAGTTGACGGTAAATTCCGATATGCTCTTAATGGTGTATTACATGATAATGAGTTTAAAACACCATTGAAATTGGCTGAATATTTCAATATTGCTAAGAAAGAATTCGAGTACGATACAATCCCCGATAATCCTCCAGAGAAAACCGAGACGATCCAAGTAAAACCCATTGTTCCTAACATAACGCATCGGCACTTCGTCGAGATCATCTTCGAAAATCAAGAAACCGCTATCCAATCGTACCATTTATCCGGCTACTCCTTCTTGGCCGTCGCGTAAGTTATAAACTGACAAGGTGTTCGATGAAATCCTTTTTTTTTTTTTAATGTTGCTTTGTTAATTTGGGTGCTTTCTGTAGCATCGAGACCGGAACATGGAGTCCGGAGAAAAGGAAGAATTACAACTTACTCGACGCACGCAGTTAGCCGACACACGATTCAAGTGTTTCCTAAATCGTGGGCGGCAATTCTCTTGACGTTCGACAACTGTGGGATGTAAAATATTTAATTTAATTTAAATATTTTTTCCCCAAGCATATGGTAAAATTGAGCTTTAGGACATGAGGATCTAAAATTAATCAATTTAAAAAAAATAAAAATAAAAATAAAAAACCAAAGTAGTGAAGAATTTGAGGGGATGAAATTTATACGTTTGGATGAATTGAAAAGAAAATAAAATTACTTTTTCTTTTACTATTTTTGTTCTATACTTTTTAAAAATTTAAAATTTAGTTCATTTACTTTTATTTTTAAGAATTTAATTTCTCTATTTTTTCAAATTTTAAATTTTAAGTATAATTATTTAAATTACAATGCTATTTTTTTAATTACATGGTTACCACGCGAGTATTTTTTTTTTAAATATCACACTAATAAATTTAACAAAAAAATTAATACCATTTAAAAATTGGACCTAAATTTTAAAATCTGAAAAATGGATAGACTAAATTCTTATAAATAAAAGTAAATGACATACTTTAACCTTTCATTTATTATATTTACTTTATATCCGAAATTTATATTATATTATATATGTGGGGCAATGGAGTTTTTAAATTTCACAAGCACGGTGAAGAGATTGACCAGTGTATTATAAGAATACAGTATAATATTAAAATAAAAAATATTTTTAAAAAAATAAGCTCATGACAATTTTTTATAATTGTTTGTGGAATAAAAAAAGTACGTTGGAAAAAACTTCATAAACTCGGATTTTGAAAATTTTGACTTGCTTTTATTTGGATTAATTTTGAGTTAAAGTCATTTTTTCTGTTTGTATCAATTACGGGTTTGAGTTATTTTGGATTCGCATGATTCGAGTTTAAGGTTAAAGTTTTTTTAGTCGAATCATTATAACTTCAATTCATCTTGAGTTCAAATTGGTCATGTTTGAATCAAATTAGAGTCTAAATGAATTTTTTCGAGTTATTAATTATTTTTACGATCAAATCAAGTTGATAAAAATTTAATTTAACATTGATGGAGTCAAGATCATAGTTGTAATCTCTCTAATTTTACATCAATATGAATTTCTTTTTATGAAAAATAAATATTCTGTAATATTTAATATGTAAATTACCATAACAAGTGGAATCAATTAGGTAAATTTATTAAATTAATTATATATCCGAATAACAATAAAATAAAATTTCAACATAGTAAAAGGACCAAAACCGGAATTATACCTTAAACATTTTCAAAGTCTATATATGAATACACACTTGTGAAAAAAAAAAACAACAAACATATGATGAACTGATAATGACATAAATTGTAATAAAAGAACAATACAAGAATACATCAACCAATTACATTTTGTAATATAATCAAAGCAATATGAATCAATTAAACAACCTGTTCAACATGTATTAATTCCATCTTTGCAATCTTTAGTCAGATTATAAAAGGTTTCAACCCGAGTTTTCGCTCGATAAAGTACCTCGGTATCCACAACAGCTCTCATGTAACCATCGAACTCGACCGGTTTCCCGCTGTTAAGCAACGTCGTCTCGTTGTACCACTCGCTCGCCTCGTTCCACAATTCCTTGTAATCATCAAGCAAATGAACCTTGTAATGTGACCTCAAGTTATCGAAGTAATTGTAGAAAGGCTCGTTTGTCGCAACATAAAGGTTCCTCCACGGTTGAACCAGTTGTTGAAGCTTGGTTAAGATTGCGTTAGGGGAGGTATCGGAATCCAGATTCGGCCAAAGTTGTTTGTTTTGTGCTTTTTCACCACGGATGACGTGAATAGCTTCGAAATCCCAATCCATACGTCCGCTTATCTCGGTTACGATGTTCATCAATCGTTTCGATTTCCATATTGTATGCCACGGTCTGTGAATGTACTTAGCAGCTTGCCCTTCACATACTCTGTACCAATAATTATCAGGCTCTGGTCCATCAAATTGTCTCCATATGATTGTGCTTTTATCCTTTTTGAGTTGCATTGGTGTAGTTTTATGGCTCTTTATCTTCTTCAATGGTACTTTTCTTTTATGACCTTTATCCCATTTCTTCCAATCTCGTAAAAACTCAGTTTCTTCCACAACAGACGCCGTTTCTTTAAGATGCTCGAAGTCGAAATAAAACCGGAAATCTTTGCCTTCTTCGTCTTTGTGACTCGAACTATGAGTTGCAGATAAACACATGTTTAAATCCATCACAAATGTTCTATTCAAATACACAGCTTCCCCTAAACCACATAAGAAACTCCATAAGTAATGGTTCATTCCCTTACAATAATCTCCTCCTCTTGCATAATACAAATACTTCCCTTTCCTAAAGTTCGTTTCCGGTAAAGTCGGGATTGTATCGTTTATCTCTTCATCACGTATCGGTTGAGTGAACTTTGGGTTAGGCCGAATCCAAGGTCGTCGAGCGTTGATTCCCGAATGCCAACGGCCTGTATGGATCACTCTGTAAGTACAATTCACTCCGATCCCGAACTCGAACCTTCTAAAATCTCTGTACTTTCTCCAAGATCTTTCCTTTTTATTCCGAAACCTCCAAGCAACATCACATTCATCCGGTTTCGAGCTGTTGACCGGTGTTTGATACTCCAAAATCACAATGGACTTGAAAGTTTTTGAGTTGAATTTCTTGATTGCGCGTAAAACCAGTGGATCTGAACAATTCACGTGTTTTAACTCCTCACAATCGGATTTCGGGGATTTTGCTTCGGTTTCAACAATGGGAGTGGGTGCCAAAGCAAGGGACGTTGCCGGAGCTGGAGCCGGACCGGTTCTGACCAGCGAATCGTTGGTTTTAGTAACAGGATTGGGTGCTAAAGCAGGGGACATTGCCGGAGCTAGTGAAGATTTGCTTTCTTTACCGGATTTAACAACCGAATCATTGGTTTTAGTAACCGGATTGGGTGCTACAACAGGGGACATAGCTGGAGCCAGCGAAGAAACCGAATCCTCACTGGTTTTTACAACAGAATCATTGGTTGCTAAAACAGGGGACATTGCCGGAACCGGCGAAGAAACCGAATCCTCACCGGTTTTTACAACGGAATCATTGGTTGCTAATGCAGGGGGAATTGCCGGAGCCGGCGAAGAAACCAAATCCTCACCGGTTTTAACAATGGAATCATCGGTTTCAGTAATGGGATTAGGTGCTAAAGCAGGGGGAATAGCCGGAACCGGCGAAGAAACCAAATCTTCACCGGTTTTAACAATGGAATCATCGATTTTAAAAGTGGCATTTTCAGTTTGAGTGAAGAGCTTGGTTAAAGAAGGAGCTGATTCCAGCCATGGATCTGGTGGTTGATAAGTGATAGCAATGGCTGTAAATATAAGAACCGACAACACAAAAACAGAGAAACAGAGATTACTAATCAATTTGATCAGATTTTGACCGATTGGCTCAGTGTTTAACTCTGATTCTTTTGTGGGTTTCCTCATTTTTCAAAACCCAATTTCAAAAACTAATCAGATCTCAAAATAAGTCAACCAAACAAACAGAATTTGATCACTAAATAATGGGGTTTTGCTTGTTTTTGAAAACCCAGTAGTAGAAACTAAATAGATCTTGATGACTGTAAATGAATTAGAGAAAGAAAAAAAAAGAAGCTTACATGTGAATGTTGAATGGGGTTTAACTTTGCTTGAAACCCAAATTAAAGAAGTAACCAGTTGCTGTCTTTTGAAGAAGAAAAATGGTGTTTGGCAAGAGAGAAAATGAGAGAAAAAATGGCAGCCGACAGTGGGGGGAGGGGGGACAATGATTTTAAGCTGAAAGTGTGGTGTGGGTTCGTTGTCGAAAAGACTTTGAGTTGAAGCTAAATGATGATATGCTGTTGCAGAATCAGTTGTTTATACTTCACTTTCTTACATAATCACAACGAAAGCAAGAATTTATTTTTTGGACATGTTTGATGATCTGCAAAATGTTTGTTTAATTGTAATTTTCAACAAGCAAAAAAAGATTCTTTTAACATAAAAATGTGTTTTTTTTTAATTTATTTGTTTGAATAATCTAATTTGTCGGTAGGGTTCAACTAGACTTTAACCTTGCATTAAAATTACAAAAATTACACAAAAGCATGGTTATAATCATGATAATGGAAATTCTTGTAGATGAACTGAGCCAACCATTTTGAAGCTGTAAAACAAATGATAGCCATTGATACCATTGTTGATTTAGCCACCATTGATATCATGTTCTGCTTTGTCACAGCAACGATCCCAATCGAAATTACCGACATGGTTTGTAGCATTACTTCAAGTGTCTTGAGACCTTTATGTGCTGTATTGCAACTGTTACAACTCACCACATGAGTCCAATACCTGCACAAATAATGTTAGTATCGAAAACCCATACTTCAAGAAAAGTGGAAAGACGAAATAATGTAAGAAAAAAGATATTCTTGGGAGGGAGAACCCTTCACAATGTTCCGGTATTATCCTCAAGTTATATCGAGGTTTCCTCAACAATGTTAAAGTATTGTCTCAAAGTGCTCTCCTTTCGTGAACCGTGCATGGCTCTTGATGGAAACTAGAGATAACTCGAGTACAAGGATTAGGCCAATTGCCCAATGAATGACACTTTAAAAACTTCTCCCTAAAGAGTCGGTTCCCCTCATTACCTGTCCATCAGTTGCTCTCTAGGAGGAGATGGAGGAAGAGCTCCGGTAAACTTCCCTTTCCAATCAACCACGCCACGGCCATACTTGTTCAACCACCTTCGGAAGCCAACCACAAAGGCATCTGACTTTGTAGGCACAAAACAAGCTTCTTGCCAATTGGTAGCTTCAAGTTCCATTATCTTATGCTCCTACAAGGAGAGATAAGGTGTCAACTTGCATAAACATGGGTGCGTTGATATCTCTATTATTATGTCCAAATATGCATCATGTACAAGTACTTACTAAAAGAAAAGGACAAAGATAAAGAATCACCTGAACATGAAGAAGATACAAATCAGAATCCAGAATCAAGTTTTGTCCAATGTGAAACATCCATCTTGGAACAATCTTGTCAATCCAAACACCAAAGTTCTTTGGAAAAGACCAAATAAATCTACTTTTACCCGGACTAACCGGAACACACATAAAAACCAAACAAAATCTTCGATTTGACTGCAAAATTATAGTGTCCAAGTAAAAACCAATTCGACCTACCGATCCAGTCCAAATAAATAGAAATATAGTTAAAATGAATGTCGAACCTTTTCGGTTTCGGATATTGCAGATCCATTTTGTTGATCAACATCAATAAAAGCATGATAGATGCAAGGTGCAATAAAGTAAGAACAACCCCAATCTTGTTTTCCATTGAAACCATTTATATCCAACTTCTCAACTTTCATACCAAGTGGACTACCCCCTTCCCTATCTACCTTCACTGTGAAACAAAATGTTACAAATTTTAGATACACGAATTCGATATCTCAAAATAACATCAATAACTTCTTACCTTTAGGGTTCGAATTGAGTATTAATCCGTAATGTGCATATGGAAGATGAGCAGGATCCATAAGATTTTCAATCAACACCTCGTACCTGAAAACACAGTTAGTTTCCCGAACAGATTTCAATTTGTGTACGCTATAACTCTTAGTTTTTCTTGAAGTACCCGAAAGGAAATTCTCTGTTTCCCATTAGCCTTGAAAATGAAGGATCATCCAAGACAGGAACGTAAGGAGGTTTTTTCTTCATTATAATATCTCTGTATTGAGGATCAGCATTAGGCCAAACCCACAAAATATCATGTTGCACAGTGCTTGGATAAACAGTCACACATGCTTCCTTGAATGTATGGACCTGCAAATTTGAAAACCAGTGTTAAATAAGAGTACCATTTTTAGGTAAAAATATTATGAAGGCCCTTGTATTAGGAATAAGATTACATTCAGTCTCTTTTATTAAAAAAAAAGAGCAAACTAACCCTATAAGTTAAAATGTCATCTATTTGTACTATTAAAAACTGGGTGATTGATAGAATGACCAAATAGTGAAATGTGACATGTCACGTGTATCTTGTGTTGATGTAAAATGACGAGTTTTTAACTGTAAAATTGGATGGAATTTTTAGTAAAAAAGACTAGTTTGCTCTTTGATGTAACATATAGAGACTAATTTATCCATTTTTAAGTAGAGAGGGCAAAATGCAATCTAATTCCCTAGTACAATGGCCTCTATGGTACTTTTATCACTTTTTATACCATATGATTACAAAATCAAAAAAGGGTTACCGGTGGTCCATCTAGGGGGGCTTGAGGGATGAGTTTACAATCACCATTTCCATTAAAACACCAACCATGATACACACATTGTAATCTCCCCCACTGATCAATTCTTCCATCAGATAAAGGAGCTAATCTATGGGGACAAGTATCATCAAACACTTTCCATTCATTCTCATTCCTATCCCACCACACCACTAGGTCAAGTCCCAATACTTTCTTAGCATGGGGCACCCTCTTATCCAAATCACATATTGGCATCACCGGGTACCAATGTGAGTACCAATCGAATCTCTCTTTCTCGCAACCATCAGCCTCAAGTTCCAGCATAGGTGGCTCGATGGATTCCGTTGTCGATGCCGGGGACGATGGTAACGTCATAAACAACCTCAATTTCGATCCATTTCTTTCAAACAATGTGAAAGATGAATCAAACACAGTTAATTTTAACTTTAAATGGTGAAAGATGGGTTTAAGAAATTGGGTTTTGTTTCTTCTTGTTGTTGTTGAAATGTATGGTGAATGAACAAGGGTAGAAGAAGAAGCTCTAAGAACATCCATGGCTGACTATCTTCCTTTTGTTCCTTCGTCTTTCAACACTCACTGGTTCTTCAAAGCTTAATATCCATGTATCATTCATTGTATATATACTAGTTCCATGCATGCATACATCAACTTATGGTAATTAACAAGATACATATGGTAAACAGATACATAGTAACCAAATATGTGTATACATATATAAATATTAACCTAATATATACTACATTAATTATGGTAACAATATCTATATAATGCTATATATTAGGATAATTACGGTACTTACAGTAATTATGGTAATTATAGTAAAGGTTATATCATGATAATTATGGTAACAATATCTAACACCCAATTTTTTTTCCCATTTTACAGAGTAATTTTATATAAAAAAGTAAACACATTAAAGTTTTTTAACATTTTTGTTGATTGAGTATTATCTCGTTTAACATGGATATTGTTGACAATGCAAGAAAACATGAATTCAAATGCCACCCCATTTTACGAATCGAGGTTGAATGAGTAAATTGTTCTCTTATTATTTTATTTTGTTCAACTGAATTAATTTTGCATACTCTTTGTAATTATTGCTTTATTAATGGTTAACTTGTATTAATAAATTATGTAGTTTGTGAGTTGAGTCAATTGATTGAAGTCATTCACATATGTTCCCGTGGGTTCAATCTTTAGAATATTTCATAACGAATTTATTTTACATCACAATGATATTAAGCACATAAATTTGACATTGTGATCACTCTTTTCAGCTTCTTGATGAACAATGTTTTTTTTTTTTTTACATTACCCTTTACATAATCTTGTTCTGTTCTAGCAAAAACTTTGTAAGCCTTTCATACGAAGCCCATAAGGTTTGCTTCAAGCCATATAAGGCCTTAGTGAGCTTGAATACATGATTGGGGAGTTCTGGATTCTCTAAGTCTTTAGATTTTTCCACATGAAACCATTCAAAGTGTGGTTTTTATGTACCACTGAGGATGATTGTGGTTGGGAGAGATTATCTATGGCTGTAAGTTAATCAACACTGTCAATCTACCTAATTACTTCAGCAACTAACTCCATTGTGTCTTCATCTCAATACTCACTATCTAAGGGTCTTCTAGGTTTATATTTAACAACTACATTGAAGGACTATCATTAATTAGGTGTTCTTATAGTACACTCTATACGCTTTGTTGTTGTTTGTGGAGTACCTAAGAAAATACCTTCATCACTATATGCATCGAACTTTCCTTGGTAACTTTTGTCTCGAAGTAGGTAACACACCCTCCTTTTAACACGTGAAAGTATCTCATTGTAGGTTTCCTTTTTTTTCATATCACATAGGGTGTCATCCTCATTTTAGGCCTCAACGAAACTTCATCAATCTCACGACAAGTTATATTAACAAACTTTACCCAGCACTTATTATAGTAATAATTAATTCATTAACTTCAAATAGGAGAAAAGCTTACCTTCTTAGTTGAACATTTATTAATATTAATCCGGATCTATGTAAACTCCAGATAATAAAAAGTGTGATCCAAATTAATTTTAAATTTATATATGATAAATATTCGTAAGGCACTTTATAAATACTTATAACTCGAAATACATTCTAAACATCAAACATAAATATTTTCTTACCTTTTCATCAACGGAAAAGAGAATGGATGGGCAAGGATTGATGTTATAAATGTCATCCGCCAAGCAATTGATAACTGAAGGTATTGTTCGATGTTGAGGTTTTGTCCCCAGCTTTACTAAGAGCAATGTACAATTCATGAAGGGAGGAGCTTTGGTTGGTGGAGATACAACCTATAATAGTTCATGAGACAGGTGTTTGTATTGCGCGTGAGATTAATTATAGAGAATGCGTACGGGAGAATTCAAACCACCAACAACTTAAAAGAGAACATTCGATTGGTGCAAGCAAATCGATTAAAGAAAGCTATACAATAATGATTTTAACAGCTAAATGATTTTTCAACTCTTTTTTAATAAAATTTCTAATCATTGTTGGTATAGGAAAAAAAAAGTGTTGAACTAGATTTTACCCTGCATACAAAGTAAAGGGTGTCATATTCTCATCAAATTACACACAAAATCTTTCAACGAAAGGCATGGTTATAACCATGGTAATGGAAGTTCTTGTAGATGAAATGAGCCAACCATTTGGAAGCTGCAAAGCAAATGATAGCCATTGATACAATTGTTGTTGTAGCCACCATTGACATCATCTTCTGCTTTGTTACAGCAATGATGCCAATCAAGATAATCGACATGATTTGCAGCATTACTTCGAGTGCCTTGAGACCTTTGTATGCACAATTACAGCTCTTACAATTCACTACATGACTCCAATACCTACACACCAAAAAAAAGCTTCTCGTTAAACTATGTTACTCATGGTGGCTTGCACATGGAAGTCAAGATTGTAGGGATTAATATACATATTCAATACATGTATGCTCATTCTTTTTACATCTAGTTCATATGTTAGGAGTATTGCACCTATACTTATGGGGCACAAGTACTCACAAAAGAAAAGAAGAGCGATGGGTATAAGTATATGTCCAAATTTTCATGTTCGGAATGTTTGGATATATACTCGTATACTTGAAGAAAAATGAAGAGTCGAAAGTTATTAAATTTACCTGTCCATCAGTTGTTCTCTAGGAGGGGATGGAGGAAGAGTTCCACTATACTTCCCTTTCCAGTCAATCTCACCGCCGGCATACTTGTTGAACCACCTCCGGAAGCCAACCACCGTAGCATCTGACTTTGTAGGCAAAAAACAAGCTTTTTGCCAATTGGTAGCCCCAATTTCCATTATCTTACGCTCCTACAAGGAGAAATAGGTTGTCAACTTGCATAGACATGATTAAAAACAGTTTCCAGTTTGTTAAAATATGCCATAGGTCTCTGCACTCTTCACAGATTCGAGTACTTGGTAAAAAAAATGAAAAATTCAAAGCATCAAAGAGCCAGAGATATAGGAATCACCTCAACATGAAGAAGATACAAATCAGAATCAAGAACCAAGTTTACTCCAATGTGAAACATCCATCTTGGAACAATTTGGTCAATCCAGACACCAAATTTTCTTAGGAAAATCCAAATCAATCTACTATTACCTGGACTAACTGGAACACACATAAAAATCAACAAAAATCTTCGATTTTCTTCATCAACCTCAACATCAGCAAAAGCATGAAAGATACAAGGTGCAATAAAGTTAGAATTGCCCCATTCTTGTTCAACAAAACCATTTATATCCAACTTCTTGACTTTCATATCAAGTGGTATACCCCCTTCTCTATCAACCTTCACTGCGAACAAAAAATTACAATTTTAGATACAGTAAAAACAAAAACCTCTCGATTTCGATATTGAGCAATTCGATCCGTCTCAAAAAAACATTGGAGCAATTTAATCTCTGTCAATTTCGAAAGTGAGCAAATAAGGATAATTAATCACAAGATTAATGTTTTTCCTCAATTTTACATAAATTTGATTAGCATAATAAAAAAATTTAGCTCTCATAATTTACAAGTTCTATCAATTCGATCATGATTTAACAAATTTAACCTATATATATATTTATATTTGTAAATGTGTAAATGTTGAGGCTAAATTTGTTGAATTTTTAGAATCAAGATAAAATTAACAAAAAATGTAAACGTGGAGTACTAAATTTGTTATTATACCAATCAAAATTATGCACAATTGGCGAAATATATTAACACCTTGATTGCTCTATTATTTTTCAAAGGGACTAGCTAGTTCAATTTCGAATTCGAGAGAGTTTAGAGAAATCTTTTTACGTACTCATACGTGAATTCCATATCTCAAAATACATTAAGAACTTCTTACCCTTAGGGGTCGGAGTGCCCATTATTCCGTAATGTGCATATGGAAGATGAGCAAAATCCATAAGATTTTCAATCAAGAACTCGTACCTGAAACCACAAAATTAGTTTCTCGAACAAATTTCAGTTTACGTATATTATATTACTCCTTATTTTTGTTGAAGTACCCGTAAGGAAGATCTCTATTTCCCATCTGCCTTGAAAACAAAGGATCATCCAACTCAGGAATGTAAGGAGGCTTTTTCTTTGTTATAATATCTTTGTATTGAGGATCAGCATTTGGCCAAACCCATACAATATCATGTTGAACAACACTTGGATAAACAGCCATACATGCTTTCTTCAATGTATGGACCTGCAAATTTGAAAACCATTACCCCCTTTTGCCAACAATGCCATACACCATACATCACATTACATTGCTCAAAATGAACCATGGTTACAATATATATATATACGTAGAGATGTTCATGAGCCGAGTCGAGTTGGGTTCGGACTCGACTAAGTATGATATTAATACATTTTACGTTTGTCCAAGTCCAATCCAACATGAAATATGAACTTAAAATTATGCCTAAACCTACCCATATTTGTCAATAGTTAACCCAAGTTTATTTTAAGTCCATTCATATCATTTAAAAAAAATTTAAAAATATCTTTATATTATTTTTAATTTATATTTAATAATTTTATATGTAACCATCTTAACATTTTTAATCTCTACATGATAGTAATATTATATTTTTATGTGTTATAAATTATATAATATAAAACATTACAAACTTTAAAAATATGGGTCGGGCTCGAACTCAGATCTTGAATATTCAAACCCAAGTTCAGCCCACTTTTTAACTTAATACTTTTTCTCGAACCCCAAATTTCGAGCTAACAGTTAGATTTGCGTGGATAACTTGACCCATAAACAGATCTAAATATTCACATATGCATATAGATATATATATACTTTATAAAAAGTTGAACTTAGGTGATCCAATATCATATGTCCAACATAAATATGCTTATAAATATGACACACAAGTATAAGACTATGGCTCCTGGATACTCAACATGCTTGTGCCAGATACATAAATGTATCCAACATCACAGCCGAGTTCAAGTAATATAATCATCCATACCTTTGTAACAGTCCTAACATTAGAACAGCAAAAACAACATAATTAAACATGATGATATGAACTAAAAGAAAAGGGTTACCGGGGGCCCATCTAAGGGATCTTGAGGAATGATTTTGCAATCACCATTGCCATTAAAGCACCAACCATGGTACACACACTGTAATCTCCCCCATTGATCAATTCTTCCCTCAGATAAAGGAGCTAATCTATGAGGACAAGTATCATCAAACACTTTCCATTCATTCTCATTCTTATCCCACCACACCACTAGATCAAGTCCCAATACCTTCTTACCATGTGGCACCCTCTTATCCAAATCACATACTGGCATCACCGGGTACCACTGTGAGTACCAATCGAATCTCTCTTCCTCGAGACCGTCGGCCTCAAGTTCCGGCATAGGTGGCTCGATGGACTCCATTGTTGATGATGGGGTCGATGATAAGGTCATAAACAACCTGGATTTCGATCCATTTCTTGTAAGAGCTGGTAATTTTAAGTTTAAATTGTGAAAGATGGATTTAGGAAGCTGGGTTTTGTTTCTTGTTGCTGCTGTTGGGATGAATGGTAAAGGACAAATAGCAGGAGCAGCTCTAAGAACATCCATGGCTGACTATATGATATTCCTTTATTTTCTTCGTCTTTTAAAACACTCTATTGGTTCTTCAAAGCTTAAGCAAAGAGGTGAAAGAACTTGAGGCTGTGAGGACATGAAACGACTGATGTGATGTGATGTGATCTTCGTGAGGCAAAAAATGAATTACAGAAAAGTGCATATTGAAAAGTCGAGGAAAAACAACAAATAGTAATCAATGAACACCCCCAAAGCAAAGACTTTGAAGGTTTGCATTTTGCAAAAGTCAACATCGACTTTGTAGGATTACAATTGACTAGACTTCTCCGTTGCTAAAGGGAGACCAAAAAATAAGAAAGTTTGGGAATAAATATAAATTCAAAAAATAGGTTTAGGTAAAAAAAAAGTTTATTTTTTAAATAGATCTTATCTCGAGTAAGTTTTTTTGGTATAGGGTCAGTTTGGCTCGAATACCTTTAATAAAGTATCGATACATTTTTTAAAAGTATCGACACTTTGCTTGAGAATCAATACCTTGAGGAAGGTATCGATATCTCATAGTAAGTATCGATACATTCCCTATTATATCAATACTATAGGCTTTAATATGAGCCGAAAAGGATCGAGCCCGAGTTTAGTATCTATAATTTAGGTTGGGTTTGGGTAAAAATTTAAACTCATTTTTTGAATCGAGCTCAGGCCTATTAATTAGACCTAAAATTTTATTAGGGCTTAGTCCGAACCGGCCCATAAACAATTCTACGAGGTAGGAACCAATAAAATAAATGTGTTGAAAGTAGACTCAATTTATACTACTTTAAATAATAACTTTTTTAAATTCGAAATAATCTTGATCACCAAAATTAGCATGTGAAAATTAAAATTAACTTTTAGAAAGAAAAAAAAGTTAAATGTTCAATTTGTATTAAATATTTTACTATTTAAGCATTAATTATTTTACCAAATTAATATTTAGATAATACTTTGTATTAGTTTACCAAATTAAACTAAAAATGTTATTAAATTTATCGTAAAAATTTATAATTCTATAAAAGAAATCAAGTTAAAAGAAACTCTGGAAAATTTTGGGGGGTGGAACACAAATTTACCCTATTTTTAAGCATTAATTATAAGGTCAATAAAAAATTTTAAAACTTAAATGGGTTGAATTGAAATTTTATAAAATATAGGAGGCATCCCTAGTAGTAAGATGAAAAGTCATCGTATTAGGTGGATAAAAAGATAGAAAGAGTGGTTAAAAGAAGCAGAAAGAAAGGCAAATTACCAATAAAAGCCCTCTTTTTTTTAAATTTACCGAAATGGGCCAGGTCAGAAATTATTAACCGGAATGGGCCAGTTTTTACAAAACGCGTCCACGTCAGCGCGTTGTCAGGGGAAAAAGCAGGAAAACGCTTCCTCAAGGAAGCGCTTTGCCTACGTGGACAAAAAATGCTTCCTTGAAGGTGCGCTTTCTGTCCACTTAGGCAAAGCGCTTCCTTGAGGAAGCGTTTTCCCTGTGTTTTTATTAGGGTTTTTTGCAATTAGAGTTAGGGTTTTGAGAATTTTGGGTTTTTAAATTTTAGGGTTTTAAAGAAAAAATTAAATAAATTAAGGTTTAGTGTTTGTTAATTAAATTAATTACTAATTTTAAAAAATTAGATTATGGTTTAGTGTTTATGGTTTTTAAGGAAAAAATCAAATAAATTAGGGTTTTGGGTTACTTGAGTAAATTAATTATAAATTTTAAAAAAAATTAGATTAAGATTTTAGGATTTAGGGTTTTAAGGTATTTAAGAAAAAAATCAAATAAATTAGGGTTTGGGGTTTAGGATAACTTAATTGAATTTTTTGTTAATCTAAAAAAGCTTCTACGTGGACGCTCTTTTGCTACAGTAGTCTCTGAAAAAATAAATTTGAGAAGACGTGTCTGCGCAAATAGTGTCAAAAACGTTTCAAGTAGGATGCATTGTCAGCAAAAGTACTGAAAGAAGCTCCCACGTGGACGCTCTTCTGCTACAGTAGTATCTGAAAAAATAATTTTGAGAAGACGTGTCTGCACAAATAGTGTAAAAAACGTTTCAAGCAGGATGCATTGTCAGCAAAAGTACTGAAAGAAGCTTCCACGTGGACGCTCTTTTGCTACAGTAGTCTCTGAAAAAAATTTTGAGAAGACGTGTCTGCGCAAATAGTGGTAAAAACGCTTCCAGCAGGATGCATTTTCAGCAAAATTACTGGAAGAAGCTCTCACGTGGATGCTCTTTTGCTACAATGGTCTCTGAAAAAATAATTTTGAGAAGACGTGTCTGCATAAATAGTGTCAAAAACGCTTCAAGCAGGATGTATTTTCAGCAAAAGTACTAAAAGAAGCTCCCACGTGGACGCTATTTTGCTACAATGGTCTCTGAAATAACTTGGGCTATAAATGAGCCAAATTTTGTTCTCAGGTTGCAAACTTACAGCAAAAAAAAAATAGAGAGGCTAAGAAGGATAAAAATTAAAGATGAGTGAACGCATTAGTGTTGTTATTTACTATGATGGTGAGGTTCGTCACACCGAGAACGGTGTTGTTTTTTTCGGAGAATACAATACGACTGGTTTTTAACCAGAACATAGATTTGACAGAACTTCGTAAAAGGATTAGGCGTAAAATATTCGGAATAACGCCAATGAAAGTGTTGTCTATTAAGTATCGATTTTGTGCTTCTATTAATCTAGTAACATATGACTCATTCGACATTAAAAGTGCTCGTAGCTTGGAGGCAATGGTGCAGACTCATCTTGCTAGTGGAGCACCATATATTGAGTTATATGTACAATTTGCATCGCCAAATGATACATTTGCGGCTGCTGTTCGAGAGGAATACACGACCCCTGCCTGACACTCCGTTAGTGGGTTACATAACACGGAACCGCCAGTTTTTGGTAGCGGTATGGAATACACAACCCCTGCACGACACTCTGTTAGTGGATGGGACATGCACCTAGGTGGGTCGATGTTTGATGCTGGAAATACGTATTGGGGAACGACATCAACTTATAGTGCTTGGCAATTTACATCCAATTGGGGACGTTATGAAACGCCCAGAAGAAGGGATAATGTACTCCCCATGACGTCTATTGGTGAGAAGACCTCATATGCCGTAGATGATGGTGGGTTAGATGATGAGTCCGATGTGGATCCACCTCGAGAGCCCGGCCACAATGGTACAGAAGTTGGATTATTTTCTGAACCTGAGCCTATTCCAACTGAACCTGAAGATGTTGAAGGGGGTTCAGATGAAGATGAAGATCCACGATTTAGGGCATACTCGCCTCCAGCCCACATGCATAATGTTGATCTATCTGCAGATGATACATTGGAGTTTCCAGATCTACCACACAGAACACGTGATCATACAAGTTCGTTATTGGATTCGAGAGAATTTAAAGTTGGTAAGGAGTTTTCCAATAAAGATAGTTTTCTTGGTGCATTGAAACAACATAGCATCAATAACGATGTTAACTACCACGTGGTTAAATCTAAATCCGATAAGTTTGAGGCTAAGTGTGCAGTGCAAGACGGAAGTTGTTCATGGAAAATCTACGCCTTGTTGAGAAAAATGACAAGGTTATGAGAGATAAAAAAGTATAAAGGCCCACATACATGTGCTGCAGGTACAGTATTTAAGGTTTTTGAATAATGCTGTTATTATGTAATGTTACATTATTTAACGTACTTCGTTGACAGGTATTTCACAAGATCATCCCAAGATGGATTCAGCTATGTTAACTACTTAATACTACCCACGGTGAAGGCAGATCCTAGGACTTCAGTGCCAGTCTTAATTGCCAATATTCGTAACCAAATGGGGTACACGCCCTCTTACCGCAAGGCTTGGATAGCTAAGCAGAAGGCTTTGGAGAAGATGCATAGTGGGTGGGACGCTTCATATAATGAAATATGGCAGTGGTGTCAAGTGCTAGAGAGATACGTCCCAGGTTGCATAACAAACCTTCAAACAGAACCTGCATACTACAACGACCGATTGCTCCGTGGATGCCAAGTATTTAAGCGTCTCTTTTGGAGCTTTAAGCAATGTCGAGACGCATTTGCATATTGTAAGCCATTGGTACAAATTGACGGTACCTTTATGTACAGTAGATATACCCATCGGCTATTGTTGGCAGTCGCACAGGATGGTAGTGGAAGAATCCTTCCAATTGCATTTGCAATAACACTGGGGGAGTCAGCTGATGACTGGGATTTCTTTCTTTCTATGTTAAGGATGCATGTTTTCCCCCAACCTAATATATGCGTTATATCGGATCGAGGCACCGGGATCCTAGCTGCAATTGTGCGACAGGGAAGCCTATGGCATCGCACACACCATCGGTATTGCCTAAGGCACATTGCTTCCAACTACTACAGGCAATATCCATCTAAAGGTGAACGATGGCAAGTGGCCAACATGGGTATTTAACTTTGTCTCTATTAATATAATTTCGTTTGGAATATTAAATTTATTTTAAATGGAAAAGTGGTATGTAATTTTCGCTATCAACTTATATTGGCAGGGTATGAGATAAGTAAAGACCGTTTTTATGAGATGTTGGCAGTTTTCCATTCAGTTAACGAAGAGGGTCATGACTACCTATGTAATATACCTTTCGAACAGTGGACATAAGCATACGACGGCGGCTTACGATATGGTCACATGACCTCAAACCTTGCCGAATGTATAAATCCTGTTCTGAAAGGAACACGTCATTTACCGATAACATCAGTTATGCGAGAGATATATTTTCATTTAGCGGCACTATTTCTGAAACGAGCAGCGAGTTATGCAGGCCAAATGTAGGGAGGCCATGTATGGTGCGCAAAGGTATTGCAAGAAATTAACAAGGCGAAGGCACGAGCGAACACTATGCACACAGTGTCACAATCGAGACAACTTATGGTTTCATGTGACAGAGTTTGAAAAACCGCACCAAGGTATTACTGACGGGCAATATCGTGTACACTTAAGAAATAGGATTGCGATTGTGGGAGGTTTGACGCACTTCGTTATCCATGCGCTCATGTAATTGCAGCTTGTCAAAATCTTCGTCTGGATCCCATGAGTTATGTCGATGACGTGTACAAATTGGAATACATGTACAACGTGTGGAGACACATATTCCCACCGGTCCCAGATGAGCGTAAGTGGCCCTCTGTATCGCTTGCTCCGTTTAAGCTGTTACCGGATAGAGAGTTGCGGCGTAAACCAAAAGGTCGACCTTGCTCAACTAGAATACGCAACAATATGGATATCCGAGAAACAACCAATCAACAGAAGTTATGTGGATGGTGTAGGAACCCAGGCCATACAAGTAGATCATGTCCAAATCGCAATAGGTGATAGTTGTTGTAATTGTCAATATGTTGTATTATTTATATTTTATTACTTGAAATAATATAAAAATATTCAAAATGTTGCTTTATTTAAAATAATTTTCATTTTATTAAAAATATAAAAGTAAATTATAATTACTTTATTTAAAACAACATTTTATCTAATTACATGAAATAATATAAAAATATTCAAAATGTTGCCTTATTTAAAATAATTTCCATTTTATTAAAAATATAAAAGTAAATTACAATTACTTTATTTAAAATAACCTTTTATCTAATTACATGAAATAATATAAAAAAATTTAAAATGTTTGTACAAATATATTAAAATAAAAATCAATGTCCGTGCCGGTCGGATTCAGTGCCACATGGAGGTCGTCGACGGTTACGCGTTGGATTCCTCTTTTTTCCAGCTTCTGGCGGGGGTTGTGCTTGCTCCGGCGAGGATTCTGGTTGTGGGTGTTGGGAGGATGACCCGCCTTGATAGAATAGTGACTGTGGAGGTGTTTGCATCATTAATGACGGAGGTGTTTGAAACCCATAAGGTGATGGGGATTGGTAAAAAGAAGAGCTCCTCGACGGCCACTCCTGCGATCCCTCGTGCGACGGCTGCCTATAGATCAGCGGTCCACTCGGAGTAATCGAAAATGGAGATGAACCGGGCTATGTATTCCAACCTGCCATAGGACTAGAAAAAGGAAACATATAAGGGCTAGGATACATAAAAGGGCTAGGATACGTACCTGGCATCATCTGAAGAGGCTGTGTTGTGGGTGTCGACGGTTGAACTGTTGGGCCTGGTGACTGTGTAGGTCCTGTTGCTGGGCCGGGCGATTGTGTGGGCGCTGTTGATGAGCCTGCGTCGTCGTCCCTTCTTCTAGGATTTAAAGGGCCATGTCGTTCCCTTTGGACACGCAATTGCCTCTGCCTCTCCTCTTCTGACAGTAAATATGGCTTGCCATGGATCATAAACCATGGCATGTATTCCGGCACATACGCCAACTCTGGAACGATGATCGGTTCCCGAGTAGGTATATAATCATACCGATCTTCCCACATTTGGATATAGTGTGACCAGAATCTCGGCCAATCTGTATGCAATTGCCGTAAGTCGATTTTGTGATGATAATCCAACACTTCAGGTGCCACAGGAATCGGTTGTCGGAATCCAAATTGCCATAATACTCTGTCTGATTGGTGCATCTCCACAATAACAAAGTTGACCAATGGGACCTTCACGTGCCAAGCGTTCGGATTTTGCAAGTATTCATCCGGAATTACTGCCCGAATTGCCGAATCCTCGTATGGTGTCTATTGAAACTATATAAAAATGATGGAAATATTAGTTAAATAAAAAATACTAAATACTAAATACGAATCCACTATTTTATTATGTATGTATATATATTTTTAATACTTACTTGTGCTTCCAATCGTTGATCTAATAGAAGCCGTATATCTTCAAGACAGGTAGGTAATCGAGCATAACTTGCCGAATGGTTCCACCTAATTAAATAAATTTTTAGCATACGATTATATTTTAAATCTACGTAATAATTGTAAAATCTAATATAAAATTTACCTCGTTATGAGTGGGAATGTATATGGGTGGTCCACTCGAGGACGTAAAAATGGAAAGCGAAACCGTGCCCATGATTGCAGTAGTGATAGGCAACCTCCGATTTTTACTTTATTCGGTCGCGTAGCCCCGCACATCTCCCGGTACAGTGTTGCCAACACGGCAGACCCCTAACTAAATTCACCAGCTGCTCTAAAATCAACGAGTTTTAGCAGCCATCTCAGATGTACAAGGTTCCGTGACAAGTCTGGCATCAGATAACCTCCAATTATTTGAAGAATGTATGCTCGAGCATATCGAATTTTTTCTAGTTCAGTAGAATCATCATCCGGCTCCGAAAATGTGTCTCGTAACCAGCCCATCTCGATCCGACCTCCGTTAATATTGTCCGGAATAGCACCCAAAAGCTCGTAGCACACCACTCCCCAATCAGCAGAATGAATAGACCCAGTGACTGCGTCCCCGTCCACCGGCAATCCTAATTGCAAATGCATGTCTTTCAAAGTGATAGTGCACTCTCCACATGGAAGATGAAATGTGTGCGTCTCAGGTCTCCACCTTTCTATCAACGTACTAATAAGTTTCGGGTCCAACTTGCACCCCCGGCCTATCATCGCCACTTGCCAAAAACCCACTTCCCGTAGGTAATCCTCTATCAACGGTGATGGAGGACCAGTCATGTTACGGATATAGCATTGCAATATCTGATCTACAGACTTTTATAAGAAATAATAAAATAAAAATTATTTAAATTTGCATAAATGACAAAAATCTTAAATAATATTTAAATATTAAATTTAACACTTACCATTTGCATTTGTTCAACGGATATGTGTTTATCATCGAAGCGAATTAATTCTCCGGCCATTGCTAACACGATCAAATTTTTTTATTTTAAAAAATAAATCTAGAAAAATAAAATTAGAGCTTTTTTGAAAAAAAATTAACGAGAGTTTTGAGAGGAATTTAAGAGAAATTTGAGAGATTTGAGAGGAATTTGAGAGAATATTGAAAGATTGAAGATTGAAAGGATTTAAGTGTGAAAAAAATAAAAGGGGTGGGGGGTTTTATAGTTTTTTTTTGGACCGTTGGGGGGTTACCAACGATCAAAAAAGTAGCCGTTGCTACTGTTCAAACACGGGAAAAACGCTTCCTCAAGGAAGCGCTTTGCCTACGTGGACAGAAAGCGCGCCCTCAAGGAAGCATTTTCTGTCCACGTAGGCAAAGCGCTTCCTTGAGGAAACGTTTTCCTGCTTTTTCCCCTGACAACGCACTGACGTGGACGCGTTTTGTAAAAATTAGCCCATTCCAGTTAATAATTTCTGACCTGGCCCATTTCGATAAATTTAAAAAAATGGAACTTTTATTGATAATTTGGCCCAGAAAGAAAGTAGGAAAAATGTTCTCTTTGTATTGTTTTTATAGTCTCTTCAGTGCAATGATAAGTCATATATATGACATATCACAATGTTCTCTTGTATTGTTTTTATAGTCTCTTCAGTGCAATGATAAATCATATATATGACATCTCACATGTCATGACCTCTCTAGCAAAAAGGTCACGTCTTGTCTTCTCATAGGTGCGACAATGCGAATTCATAGGTGAGTAATGCTGTAACACCCCTAACCCTTATCCGCTGCCAGAACAGGGTTTCAGAGCATTACTACCATTTACAGATCACTAAAAAAAATTTAAATACTTACCGATTCAATGCATCATATAAATAAATATATTACCATTCAATCAACAGTTTTGACACTTGTATAAGCATCAAACAGCAGCATTGTTAGTATACTTGCACATATCTCATATAAATTCAACATTGATATATCTATTTTCTCGACATATCGCACTTGAGTTTAATAATAGTCTCAACTTACATAATTTCCTTGTATCAACATATCAAAGATAATCATATATGTACATGTCATGAAACATATCATGCTCTTACCGTTTCTTCATAAGCATATATCATTCATTTCATTATATCAATATTTCATGCTCTATCATTTCCATATATTTTATGTATATTTATTCCGGTAATAATTTATATCAAACTTAACATAAATTATATTCCATGTACTTATACTTATTTCGTTTATCTATCTTTATAATTATTTCATATAACCATTCGTCGTCTGATACATATTACCTGAATATCAATTGTTCAACAGATGTCATAGCGTCTCCCATCCACGGTCTTATTTATCTTTGACATGATGCCATAGTGTCTTTCAACTATGGTCTTACTCATTTTTTTGTCATGTTGCCATGGTATCTTTCAACCATGGTCTTATTCATTTCATGTCACGCTGCCATGGTATCTTTCAACCATGGTCTTATTTATTTCCCGTCATGTTGCCATGGTATCTTTCAACCATGGTCTTACACATTTCATATCAGGCTGCCATGGTATCTTTCAACCATGGTCTTACACATTTCATATCAGGCTGCCATGGTATCTTTCAACCATGGTCTTACACATTTCATATCAGGCTGCCATGGTATCTTTCAACCATGGTCTTACACATTTCATATCAGAGAGCACACTCCCGCGAACCTCATCCTTACAGTGGGATTACCAGTCCAGGCTAAATCCCCTGTAATATAAACTCATAGAGTATTGTCGGGATTACTAGTCCAGGCTAAATCCCCTGCAACGACAATTACTCTAATGAGCTTGGATCTGAATTACCAGTCCAGGCTAAATTCAGACCCTAATTCGGATTACCCGTCCGGGCTAAATCCATTTACACGTATTCTTCGGGAGGGCTATATCAGGATAGGATCACCAGTCCGGGCTAGATCCTTTTTACCGTCAATTCCTTTTTAGAGATCCATCGAATTTTTCTTTCATTCAACCGGGATTTCTTCCTCTTTTATCAAATATGTCAATGTTTCATAAAATTTCATATAATGAACATTCAAATCATATTCATATCAAAAACATGCATTTCAAGCATTTAAGAATATAATTCAAGTTACATGAACTTACCTCATTGCTTATTTGTGTTTATAATTTCAGTAATCCGATATCTTTTCTTTTCCACGATCAAGTCTCATATTTGAGTCGTCCGGATCTTTATAAATAAATTTGATCATCATTTTTATTCATTTCATATTCTAATGCATTTAATTAATGCTCTAGGTAAAATTATCATTTTGCCCTTAACTTTTAATTAATGACGATTTCGCCCTTAGGGTCAGGAAAATAAAATTCTTGCAATTTAATCCTTATTTTCAGCTATTATTCTCATATATATATTGATAACAGTCCATGAATTCTATAAAATATCAGAATTTTCCATAATTTCAACACCTTTCAATTTAATCCCTAAAACATGTTTTCCCCCGATCTTGAACTAAATTAATAATTTCATTCAATTTTGTAATTTAAATAATAAAATAATCCATTTCATACAATTTGGTCATTTCTGACATTTTTACAAAATTGCCCATAAAGTTTTATTTTTATTCAATTTAGTCCCTGAGCGTAAAATATGCAAATTAGCCATGCTAGATGAATATTCATACATATTTTTCCTCCTCCTCCTCTCCATTCCACATCCTTAATGTAGATAACACACTTGTAAGTAACATTATCCATAATTTTTATTATTTACTTTTATGAATATTCAAGTTGTCCATCTATGTCATAGTCACTAAATTATTTATATCTGGAGCTCTAGAACTCTAAATTAAGATCCGATAATTTTCCCTGAAACTAGACTCATATATCTTCTTACCATAAAATTTTCAGAATTTTTGGTTCATTCAATAAGTACAGTTTATTCTTTAAAGTTACCCCTATTCTGCTGTGTGACAGTTGTGACCCTTCTTCACTAAAAATTAATTATCTTCTCGTACAGAATTCGAATGATGTTCCCATTTATTTATATTGAAACTAGACTCATTAAATATTCTAAAAATATAAATTTAAGCCCATAATTATGATTATCCAATTTTTTATGATTTTTCAAAGTCAGAACAGGGGAACCCGAAATCATTCTGATGTTGTCTCACAAAATTTATTATATCTCATGATTTACAAATCTATTGCTTACACCGTTTCTTCTATGAGAAACTATACTCAATTATCTTTAATTTAATATTTTTTTCATCTTCTAATTCGATTTATACAATTTATGGTGATTTTTCAAAGTTAGTCTACTGCTGCTGTCCAATACTGTTTTAGTACAAGATATTAATTACCATGTTATAACATCCTTATTTTCTTTTTCTACACCGTTTCTCATCACTTTCTCTTATTTTCTCTTCACTAACATATCAAGAACATAAGACCTTATGTAAGAAAACTCTACTATAACATCATTTCCATGTTTTATCAATAATAACAAACTTAAAAACATATTGAAATCTTGATATACTTACCTTGTTCTATTGATACTAATCTTTAACTTGGATTTTCTCTCTCCTCCAGCTTCTATTTCTTGAATCCAACTTGATATTCTAACTCCCCATGGCCTCCTTAACATTTCTCTCTCTTAGTAGCAATGGAAATTCTTTTGATTTCTAGGTGGAAATGGTAAATTTTTTTGTGGAAGAACCAAATTGTAAAGAAAAGAAAATTTCTTTCTTTTCCTTCTCTTCTAACGTTGGCTGCATGCATGGAAAGATGATGAAAATTCCTCATCTTTCCTTCCTTTTATACTAAATAATTAATAATAAATAATAATAAAATATCTCATTAAAATAATATATATCTAATTAAATAATCATAAAATATCATCAACATCATCATTACTTTCTAGATTTCTCTCTCTTCCAATTGACCATTTTGCCCTTTATTATCTTTTAAAATTCCATCCTTGAGTCATCATTTAATTTTGGTAAAATTGTAATTTAGTCCCTCATAGTTCTTCACCTATTCAATTTGGTCCTAATTCATCCATTTTCCTTAGTTTCTAGATCATTCCACTCTTAAAATATTTACACTATTGGTCCTTCAACTTTTTCATATTTACACTTTAACCCTTTAAATTTTGAGTATTTACTCTTGTGCAACAAAACTTTTCTCACTTTTACAATTTAGTCCTTTCTTGAATTAATATATCATAATATACTTCTTAATATTGACATAACTCAAAATTTCCCTTTATGTCACTTTATTTCCTTATTTTACTATATCAAGGATAATATCTTACTGTAAAAATTTTCAGGGTATTACAAATGCAACGTCTTAAAATGGTTAAACAATTAATGGGTGTCAGGTTCCATATACTCTTAACAAAGTTAGTCTATAATGAAGGTTCGTTCGCCTTATTATAGAGCCACTCCATGTTATGAGTTCAACCAATAGAATTAAATTTTTTAAAATCTTGTTCATGGCATGTAATCTAGAACATTTAAAAGTAGAGTTGAAAACACATAAAATATGTATATTTAATTTCTGATCATTGTTGGTATAGAAAAAAAAATGTTCAACTAGCTTTTAACCTTACATACAAAGTAAAGGGTGTCATATTCACATTTAACTTACACAAAAGCATGGTTATAGTCATGGTGATGAAAATTCTTGTAAATGAAATGAGCCAACCATTTTGAAGCTGCAAAACAAACGATAGCCATTGATACCATTGTTGTTTTAACCACCACTGATATCATGTTTTGCTTTGTTACAGCAACGATGCCAATCAAAACAACAGACATGATTTGTAGTATTACTTCGAGTGCCTTGAGACCTTTTTGTGCAGTATTACAACTCTTACAATTCACCACATGACTCCAATACCTGCAAACAAGAAAAAAGGTTATAGGGTAGGTTACCCGGGTTCAGAGCGTTGGATTCACGTACATATTCGATACAGGTATGTTCATATGTGAGGATACAAGCTCCTATACTTCGAGAAAAGTGAACAGTCAGAGCAATATAAGGACAAAGTTACTAAATTTACCTATCCATTAGTTGTTCTCTAGGAGGGGACGGAGGAAGAGCTCCACTATACTTCCCTTTCCAATCAATCTCACCGCCGGCATACTTGTTGAACCACCTTCGGAAACCAACTACTAAGGCATCTGACTTTGTAGGCACGAAACAAGCTTTTTGCCAATTGGTAGCCCCGATTTCCATTATCTTACGCTCCTACATGTAGAAATAAGGTGTAAAACAAAACGAAGTTTACTAGGCAAGAATATTGCATATGGCTATGTGTTAAACATGAGTTTTTCATATATTTAGAGGGGCCTTAAAAGTTGATTGTCCAAATAATCATGGAATATGATTGTCAGATACTGAGTACTCATAAAAAAAGTGAATGTACATAAGAGGCCTCTCTGTTATAGGGATTTGATCAAATTAGCCCTTCAACTATTAAATAGATCAATTTAGTCCCTTTACTATTAAAAAGAATCAAATAAGACCAAATTAGAATAGAGTTAACATTTACTATTTTATGGTTTTGTAAATAAAATCTTTTGTTTAGAATTGAGTTGCAATTGAAAAATAATAATTTTCAATACATTTTTTAGATAGAGAATGTTAACTCTATTACAATTTGGACTTATTTGATTCTTTTTAATACTATAAGGACTAAATTAATCCATTTAATAATAGAGGGGACTAATTTGATCCAGTCCCCATACAGGTACTTTAACCCATAAACAAATGAAAAGTCGAAGCAATATAGATTTTTTGAATGAAACTCATCAAAGAGCCAGAGATATAGGAATCACCTCAACATGAAGAAGATACAAATCGGAATCAAGAATCAAGTTTTGTCCAATGTGAAATATCCATCTTGGAACAATTTTGTCAATCCAAACACCGAAGTTTCTCGGGAAAGTCCAAATCAATCTACTATTACCTGGACTAACCGGAACACACATAAAAATCAAAGAAAGTCTTCGATTCGGTGGCGGTGCCTGCAAAAAAATACTTCTTTATTGGTAAACAACACTCGGAAAACAAATAATATACTGGACCTGACAGTCCACAGGATCAACCAGTTCAACCTGCTGATAAATAGCAATATATAGTGAAGAGAATGTAGAACCTTTACAATTTCGGAAGATGTTGCAGATCCATTTTCTTGATCAACTTCGACATCGGCAAAAGCATGAAAGATGCAAGGTGCAATAAAGTTAGAACTACCCCAATCTTGCTTTCCAAGAAAACCATTTATGTCCGACTTCTTAACTTTCATATCAAGTGGTCTACCCCCTTCTCTATCAACCTTCACTGTGAACCAAAATGAACAATTTTAGTTGCAAGAATTCGATATCTCGAAAATACCTACATCAAGAACTTCTTACCGGTTGGGGTCCGAGTGCGCATTAGACCATAATGTGCATATGGAACATGAGCAGGATCCATAAGATTTTCAACCAGTACCTCGTACCTGAAAATACAAACTTAGTTTCTTCAACAAATTTCAGCAACTATTGATGATTTACGTCCACTACATTACTCTCTTCACTTTTCTTAGAGTACTCGCATAATTTGCATACCCATAAGGGATATCTCTGTTTCCCATCAACTTTGAAAATGAAGGATCATCTAATACAGGAATGTAAGGAGGCTTTTTCTTTGTTATAATATCTTTGTATTGAGGATCAGCATTTGGCCAAACCCATACAATATCATGTTGCACAACACTTGGATAAACAGCCACACATGCTTTCTTGAATGTATGGACCTGCAAATTTGAAAACCAAAGTTAAAATAAGAGAACCCTTTTTGCCAATAATGCCACACATTACATGAAATTGCTGATTACTGTTGAGGGGAGGCCGGACTCTTTAGTAGGAGAAGTTTTCAAAATATCGTGAGCAGACGAACCCCTCAATGGTTGAGGTATTGTGCTCAAGGTGTCCATGCTCAGTTTGTCTCTCGACTCCACAAGGAGCCCTGACGGGTCCATAAAGTGAGAACACCTTGCCCACCAAGGAAATATGAGCATTTGGTCTTGGCGGGTTTGAAACCATGCCCTTATATGGCATTAGTAGGTAAGAATAGTACCACTTGAGCTAGTGACCTCCCCTCAACAATTATAATATCAACACTTTAAGAAAAGGATCAGTATGTATATACACTATACTAATTGAAGCTGGGAGATCAGTAAAGAATACTATATGTCCACACATTCATTTTTCTTAAAATAGTCGCGTCTGACATTCAATCCAACAAACAAATACGAAGATATGATCCCGAGTCGTATCTTCAAATATATACATGTATTCAATACTCATTCCCGAGTCAGAGTAAACACCCATACCTATGTCCTTACATGTATAGATATATCATACATGTAGGAGAATTAGACCCCAGAAAGTTCCAAATAATCCTAACATTAGAACAGCAAAAACAGAACGTAATTAAACATGGGGATATGAACTAAAAGAAAAGGGTTACCGGGGGTCCATCTACGGGAGCTTGAGGAATGATTTTGCAGTCACCATTGCCACCAAAACACCAACCATGGTACACACATTGTAACCTCCCCCATTGATCAATTCTTCCCTCAGATAAAGGAGCTAATCTATGAGGACAAGTATCATCGAACACTTTCCATTCATTCTCGTTCTTATCCCACCACACCACTAGATCAAGTCCCAATACTTTCTTACCATGTGGCACCCTCTTATCCAAATCACATACAGGCATCACTGGATACCACTGTGAGTACCAATCGAATCTCTCTTTACCGACCTCAGCCTCAACTTCCGGCATAGGTGGCTCAATAGACTCCGTTGTTGATATTGGGGACGATGATAAGGTCGTAAACAACCTGGATTTCGATCCATTTCTTGTATAACATGGTAATTGTAAGTTCAAATTGTGAAAGATGGGTTTAGCAAACTGGGTTTTGTTTCTTGTTGTTGTTGGAATGTATGGTGAATGAACAATGGTAGGAGAAGCTTTGAGAACATCCATGGCGGATTATATTTTTGGTTTATTTTTCTTTTGCATTTTAACGATTATGGCGGTCTTAAAAAGCTTAAAAGCCAAGAGGAAAACGAAGAAGAGTGAAAGAACTTGAGGCTGAAAGAGGATGAGCGTGTGAGTAAATGAAACACGTGATGGAGGTAGAATGTGGAGAACCAAAAGCTGTGAGCTTCGTGTGGCTCAAAACGAATGACAATAGGTGTTATGAATTTTGGTAAAAATGTCATCGAGGGACTTGTCCTACGAGTTAAATTATATTTTGCTCCTGATTTTATCATAGAAGAAGCCTAAAATTTTTTCCGAAAGTCGAAATTATATTGTATATTTTTAAAAGATTAAATGAAAATTTTATCATTTTAGGTTTTACCATGTATTAACATAAATTTTCATAAATTTTAAAGGGCCAAAATGGGATTTCCTATTAAAGGACCTGAAGCCTTTACCATACCCTAGCGCCGTCCCTATCCTTTATTCAAAAAATGAATAAATTAGTCTCTTACATATTATATCAAAGAGCAAAATTTCACTCATTTTTACAGTAAGAAGTAGAATTACCCCACTTCATTCAAGTTTTTTAAGTCTTTTTCAAGTCATAAAGTATTTGTTTCAAAACAATGGCATTTTAAAAGTATTCTTACATCTATTAATTGAATATTAATTCGATTGACATGAGTATTATTGCCAATGTAGGAAAATGTAAGTTTGAGTATACTGAAACATATTATCCTTCTATTTATAAGTTGAAGAAGCACTACAGGTAATTCTAGGCTTTGACATCATTGACACATGACGTCTAACCAGTCGGGTCTTTAGTTGAATATCATGAATAGATATGTTTATTTTCAACCTAAAAGGTTTTTATTTGTTTCATGGTGGTTAAGAATAGTTGGCCACCATCCCCCATGTCACCCCTAGTGTACTCTTGATGCTAGACTCAAGCCATTTTTTCAATAGAAATGGGATTAGCCTTCAAAAGAATACTTTTTCTCTAGTCCAAGGGTTTTGTCATGCTTTGGCGTCTGTGGTGGCTTTTGTGACACTTGAGTCTTGTGGTGACTCATTTTCTCTAAGTACTTAGTGACTTTGGTCTATTGAGTTTTTGCAGGGACTCGTTTTTGTCTAGGGTTCTATTGCATCTATTATTTCAAGTCAGAGATGTTCCCACTGTCAGAGGAGGAAAAATTTGTATAGAGACTAACCCACCTCATTAAAATTATGTTTATCTTGATGGCTAATAGTGTCATTCAATTGAAAAAGTCGTGAGAACGAACCAAGGTCTCTCTTTGTTCTCAATTTAGGTAAAGAGGCTTGATTCGAGCAATGAAAAATTGTTTTCTCCAACATAAAGTTTAAATTTTTCTTGTCTTTCAAGGCTTTATCTAGTTTGGGACCGAGATCCTGGATCACTTTCTTCATTCAGTATAATTAGGTCTATAGCACAATTAGCTTTTGTCTAATGTTTATCCTCAGTTTGCATATAATTTTTTATATAATAAAAAATAAATTAAAATATAAAAATAAATAGATGAAATTTCATACTTTTATTGAAATTTAAATTATATTTCCTTTTTCAAAAAAAAAACTTACAATTGTGATGTCAACTTAAAACACGACATGAACAAATCAAAAAATTGTATGCATGATCGAAAAGAATGATAAAGAATTCCTATATCATCTTCTCTATTCACATCAAAAGAATCAACTACTTGTAAAATATACTTATATCAACTCTAAATTCTCTTTACCCTTTCATTTTTTCCCCTCCATATATCAATTTTAGTATCAGAGCACGTCTTGAAAATCAAACTCCGACACCTTTTAAAGAGAGGAAGCTTTTCTGTAATAAGTTCTCTTTCTTGAGAAGAGGTAAACTTTGTGTTCTCATTTCTTCTCTCATAGTCGTTACCGGTTCAGATAATTTCGGATTCAAGCCGCTAGTAGATCGAGGAGAAAAGTACAATTTTGTATAGCCATCACTTCTCGGAGATAAATTCACTTGTTCCAACGCTCGAAATTGAAGTTCCGAAGGGAAATCTCGAACGCAACCGATTCGAGGTCCTGCCCCTGTAGTCCATTTACATGACAATTGCTTGCCTAATTGATATGATTTCATCCCTTTCCTAGAGTTAATCCTTTGAAGAATCGATTCTTCAGCTATGGCTTCAACATTATGATCATTTTCATTCATCGTCTCGTCTTGAACCGTTGAATTTGAACCATGGTTGTAAGCAACAGCAACCTCAAACAATTCGGTTTTCATCGGTATTTCAAGATGACTCAAGTTGAGGAACCTGCTTGACATTGTGCACTCAAGGCCTTCACTGGTTCCTTCTTCGATCAAATCACCGAGCTTCTCGATCGAACCTTTAACACTGTTTTCTTCAGGCTCTAAGCTATTTTCTTCAGATGAATTGCATCTAAGATGGTGACTGGTTCCATGGAAACTCTCTTCTCCATCAACTGGTGCCATCTGAATGTAACAAAATGAAAGCATTTCATGTCAACCATTCATTTCCATTTCCAGCAAAAAAAAAAAAAATACTCAAAATCATTAAAAACACATTTTCACTGGTAAAAATACCATGGATATCCCTGTCCTATGATTCAGATTGCATTTAGCTCTCTCTACTAAAAAATAAACAAATTAGTCCCTATACGTTAAATTAATAAGCAAATTGATTTTTTTTTTTGCTAAAACTTTATCCATTTGTACTATTAAAAACCAGTGTGGCTGACGAAACAACAAGTGTACCTGATGTTGATCTACAAAAACCAGTTTTTAACAATAGAAGAATCAATTTGCTCTTTGATTTAATATATAAAGACTAATTTACCTATTTTTTGAGTAGAGGGAGAACTACAATCCAATTCATAAAACAGAGACCATCATAGTACTTTTACCCATTTTCATCAATTTTTTTTTACCTTAACATCTGTAAGATCAACATCGTTCTCCTTCAGAAATGAAATGAAATCGTTAAAGTTTTCTTCTGTAGGACGATAATGACCGCTATGAGGCCAGACCGCCTGTTTGAACACAATAATAGTAAATTACTTACTTACTTCGAGAAAAAAAAAACAAAGAATCGGGATAACATATGCGAAAAAGATACCTTAAGGACACCATTGTCAACAACTAATCTACCAGCAGCAATAGTAGCACCACCAGCCAAGAAACTAGAATGTTGAAAAGTACCCTTCTTTTTCTTGCCAACATACAAGATTTTTGATGTACTAAGTACAAAAATCCACTTAGAATCACTGGTTTCTTCTGTAGTCTGAAGAAGTTTCCCTGTTTGCTTGTATATGAATTTTCCATCTACCACAACAATCTCATAGGGCTTCCTTTCCATCTGTATAATGAAAAATAAAAATGAAATCGATATAATGTCAGATATGTATTGGGATTTATGTATGTTCATTTCTTTGAATGGAAGAAAAATGAGGAGTTCGAACAACTCGTATCTATATTGAGATATGACTTTTTAAAACTGTATAAACGCATTGAAAAACATTCATGTCGAACACATAGTGAACCACGTGTAGAACAGAAATAAAGACTCACCGGACCAAGATATTTGATGCATTGTTGTTGAAGCTTTGATCTAGGACATTTTTCTATATTTACTTCTTTGCCTTCTCCAATATCCAGCCTGCATATTCAAAACAAATATATTTTTCATTAGAAATAAATAAAAAAAAGTGTCGAGGGGTTGACTCTTTCGGGAAAAATCTTCAGTGTGTCGTTTGCCGGGCAATGAACCAAAGCCCCTACAATTGAAGGTATTGCCCCTGGGTTGCGTTGGGGGCGCTCCCCCTCTATGAACTGTACATAGCTCTCAGTGGAGAAAAGAGACAAACCCCTAGCACAACAAGTTGACCAGCAAACAACACTTCGAAAACTTATTTCAAAAAAATCATCCCCTCAACACTTTGCAGTGAATAAAAAAATCCAGTTTTAAAGAAAATTACCAGTAAAAAAAGGGTTCTTGACACTGAGAATGGAGCCATTGATTATAATAAAAATGCAAGTTATGTCCATACCTATGCCTTGGATCAATCTGCATAAAAACACAGCAATGGTGAAACTCTGTTCATTTTTTTTCTTCTTGTAATAACTAAAATATCCTCCGGTCCATAAAAATTAATTATTTCAGGGTACATTGGACTTACAGCTTCAAGCCAGTGTTGTAAAGCAAGCTTTTGAGCTTTATCGTTCTTGAATAAACCTTTGCCAACTTTAGCAGCTCTTGTTCTTGCTCTTGACCAGCGAGAAATAGCTGTTTCATGTTTATCCATGTCGAAAAATGATATAGAACTCCTTTTCAATTCAGCAAAATCCAAGAGCTTCCACCTACATCATAACATAATATATTCATGTTACTTGAATTCAAGATAAATGTCAAATTTTGTATCTTTGGGGCAAAGTAAGAAAAATACTTTAAAGAATCAAAGATAAATAATAAATTTTTAAAAAATAAAAATATAATTTTATTAAAATATTAACTTGTAATTTTATAAACTTCAAAAAAATTAAACGACATATTTACTATTTTTAGCCTCAAACGGGCCAAAGTCATTGCCTGCTCCTTTATATACGCCCCTATATCTATCCTATCCGAGTGAAAAATAAAGTAGACAGTGACCTTGATCCCCGAAAATAAAAAATCATCTAAATAAAAATAAATTTACATTTTAACTGCTAAAAATTATTATTTTTAGTCCCTAAAAAGTTTTCTCATTTCACCACCAAATCACATGTTATTTAAATTTATCCATTGGATTTGTCAGATTTTGTGTCAGGTGAATCTTTACCGAGTTAATTGAAGTTGAAAATTTTCATCTCACTAGACAGGGTGACGAAACCCTCTTGCCCCAAAATTGGTAAATTTTTAATTTAAATCCTTTAGAATTTCTGAAATTATAATCTAATATAATCATAAAATTGCATTTTTACCTCCTAAAATTAATAATTCAATTATGCTTAAGTTTAAGTCATTTCAAATTCTAAATTTTTCAAGTTTAGTAGTCGATTTTCCTAATTGGGTCGATTGATTCAATCATTTTAATTAAAAAATCATTAAATATTAAAAAAATTAAAAATATCAGTTAAACTCATCCATACTAATTTTTCAGTCTAGCTAGTTTAAAAACTTTTTTCGAACTAATATCTCAAACGATTTTTTATCGGATGGACCGGTCCGGTTCAATAAAGAATATCACATTCCTATACTCAGAATATGTGCTGGCTAAAGAATGAAAATAAAAAAGCATATAATTAAAAGAGAAAAAGATAATACGAACCAGCTTTGCTCAACCAGAACAGCACAATCTGCTAGCTTTCTCCTTGTACGGAAGCTCTTATAAACCTTTTGCAATCTTATCGCGGCCTCCATTTGTGGATTATTAAGATCTGAAACCCTCGATTCTTTTGAAGATTCCAATGAAAAATCTGGGTTTAAAGATTCAATAACATCCATTGCTTTGCTCTTCGAGCTTGCTACAGCTTCATCAACGGCGGAAGTCATTGTTTCCTCCAAATCTCTGCCTCTAAAACTAATAGATCCTTCCAATATCATCTTCCCAGAACCACATGATTTTAAAATACTTGGTTCTGAATCTGAGAGTTTGAAACTGATGGATCTAAGTGGTGTTTTAGCTCTTTCTTCATCTCCAAAACTAATGGATTTCACAGTCATTGAATCCAAGCTGCCATTGTCCATTTCAGTACTGCATTCACCAAATGGCCATGAAAAAGCAATACCCATTTTCTGTCAAACAAACTTGATATTTTCAGGTAGGCATTTTATCATACACAGAGCAAACATTTAAAAAAAAAAGCACATATTACCTCAAACGCTCGAACTGTATAAGAACTGGAAAAAGAAAGGAAAATGGAAAATGGGTGTTGGGTTGATTCTTGAATTTTGATATCAGTTCTCTTTTTTCCTTCACTTTCTCTCTGGTTTTTTTTTCTCGGGAAAATGATCAACTGTGTATCTCAAGTGTTACCATTGATAACATCGATCTTGGATTTGCTTATATAATGGTAGTTAATCAACTTAATTATATGTAATTTAGAGAGATGGAAAAATTAAAGACACAAAACAGCGTTGTTTTGTGTAAACAATTGATAAAAAGTGGTTGAAACTTCCATGCATGAGTTGCTTTTCTTCATTAGGAATATGACCCACAAGTTGACATGGAAATGAAAAAATACATTTTTAAAAAGTTTATAATTACATGAAATATTTATATATCCCAATTCGTGGGTCGGATTATTCTCCATGTCTCGGAAGGGTTTGAGCAAAAATATTAAGTCCAAAAAATAGATTTAAAAAAAGATTAGGCCCATTTAAAATATGGGTTAGATTCGGATTTAAACATTCAAGGCCAAAATCCAACTTGGTCCGACCCATTTTAAGTTTATAATATTTTATATTATGTTATTTTTATATATTATGTGACTCAAAATTTGCTTAAATTTGATAAAAATAAAAAATCGAGACAAAAAAATTATTTAATTATTGTTGGTTTATTTAATTATTGTTGGTTCGGTAGTCGAACCAATTGAACTAATTGAACCAATTGAATCGAAATCCGATGGTCTAATATGTTAAACTACCAGTTCAATTATTAAAACACTGAATGTGACACTTTAAGATTATACTACAACTTCACCTAAAAATTTATATAATTTCTTTTAATTTTTAAGTGATGATGTGGCACAATCTCAAAGTGTCATGTCATCAAACTTTTATACATTTTTTAAGTTTAAGGATTAGACTAAACCTAACTATCGAGTTCAAGTGCTAACGTGGATAAAAAATACAAGTATTATATTATCTATTTTGTAAATTTTGAAAGGATTAATTTTGTAAATTAATATATTATTTACTTTAATTTTTCCTATAAATTATTTTCTTTAAAATTTTCAAATTATTGGAAGGAAAAAATAAATAAAATGTAAATTTAAAATGTTAAAATATTTCAAGACCTATTAAATTATTGATTAGTTAGGCATAATGAGATTTGGCTCTAAGATTAGATTCTTCTAATCCGAATCAAGTCTCTTATTTACTCAATAAAAAATATTTTATTTAAATTATAAATTTTATATGAAAATATTTTTTAATATTTTAATATATTAAAATCAATAATTCGATTCAACCCGATTTGATTCATAAATAATCTTTATTTCAAAAACAACCAACAAAAGTCGATTAAGTCTTAACTCGATTAGTATAGGCATTGTTCTCAATGTAGAAGTATGTGAGTTTGAGTGCGCTAAAGCGTACCATCCTCCTATTTATGGATTGAAGAGGGACGATGAGTAGTTCTAGGCATTGTGTCACCAGATATGGTCAGAACTTATAATGAAATTATTTAAAAAAACAGTAATTAATGGCACCATTGTTGTTATGGAGTTTTTGATGAGATACGAACAAACCCTCAATTCAAAGATTGAAATTCAAAGATAGCCCTGATAAATCTAAGTCATCTCATTTCCTCATTCTGACCTTTTTCGCCGAAGAACCCTATTTAGATTAGATTGTTGGTTATTAGGGGCAACCCATTCCAAATTAGTGGATGCTACCAAAAGAAATGACAATGCCATACGCAAAAAGAAAGTGACTCATAGAATGGCAGAGGCAAATAGAGCTTTTGCATATTTTCGTTAATCCATTAATAGGATCGATATAGACACATAAATCCATGAATTCATACATCTCGATCGGAAAAGAATTAATAGAAAAAAAATCAGAATTAATCTATATATTTTTCAAAACAAATGTAATATTTATCAATTTTAATTAATAATTTAAAAAATTATATAAAAATATTAATTAATTGCATTTATAATTTTGGGATTAAGGCACCGTCGAACTTGTGTACGTACTTTACACTTCATTACTATACTTTTTGTTTCTAATTAATTAATATTAATTAATTATAAGCTTAATTATTAAAAATATATACATATACATATATATATGTATGTATATACGCACGCGTAGCCGAAAAATCCTACACTTTATACTTGTGTCGGAAAGTAGCATATGGTATACAGCCAACGTAGATGATTAATTCAACATTTTGTACTATATAACCCCTTTAAAATAATATATATTTTATGACAAATGGATAACACTCTTTTTTTTAAAAAAAATTAAAATAAATATATAAGTTGTATACAAATTTAATTTTATACTATATTTAGGTATTGAATCTTCGATAAATTTAATATTACGATCAAGGTTTTATCTTTCGATTTTGTTGAAAATTTCTACGAGTTTAGAATGAAAGCATTGGGTTGTATGCTTTAAATATTTTATATGCTATAAGTCATGAGGTCGAGTCAAATCATATGAAAACTCTTCCGTTTTCATGACAAATTGTTCAAGCACTCCAAGATGCACTCCTGGAATGACTTGCAAGAACAACCAATTGAAGCAAGATCCTATTGATGTATCGGTTCATAAAGGAGTGTGAATTTTAAATGAATTGCTCAAAACCACCATTGAAACCAAGAATTAAAATTCATTGAGCCGATTTTTTTAGCTATTTTTTTTGTCTTAAATCCATAAAATCTTACTTAAATCGATAAAACCTAACTAAAATAAAACCCAAAAAATAAAAAAAATATGGCTCAAATAAATAAAATCCAACCTAAAAACAAATAAAAGCTAAATATATTAATTTTGTTATTTACTTGTGTTTATAATTTTTTTTATAGAATTTTTCTTATTCTTTAATTTTTTTAAAATTTTTTTGGCAATTGAACTGGTGATTTGATTGGTATGATTATCAGTTTGGTCAAGGGCAAAGCTAAAATTTCTTTTTTTTTTTTACCAAGACGGAATTAAGTTATAAATTTTTGTAAGAGTTAACATACAATTTCACTATTGTATTAGATAATATCTTTATAATTTTTAAAGGATTAAGCCCTAAATTAATAAACCATTAAAAAATTTAAATCCATTAAATATAATATTTTCAATGATTTAATATTTTACACATGTTTGATAATTCAAAATTAAAATATCCCGATAAAAAAAATTCTATAAAAAAGTGTGAAAAATAATAAGTAGATGAGAGCTACTTATCATTTAATGGAGAATGTTTTTCAATTAATTTAGTTTAATATGAAATTTTGATTTTTTATTTAGAATAAGGTAAAAAATTAAAAATTAAAAATTAAAGATAAAATATAAAATATATTTTTTATAATTTAAAATTCATATTTATCAAATAACCTAACTATAAGAAATACATCAAGCAAATTTTATAACTAAATTCAGTACCTAATTTTTCAACGCTTTATTTTCTAATTTTAGTTTTCCAGATTATCAAATAATACCTAAATTAAAATTATTATCATTTTTGGGTGAAAATTCTTGTCCCCTCCCCTACCCTTGGTCCTCAAAAATGATAAAATTATAATTAAATCCCTTTAAAAATTTAAGAAATTATAATACAATACAACGATAAAATCACACTTTATCCTTCTAAAAAAAATTAAATTTCAACCATTTTAAAAAAATTCTAATTTCGTCACTATAACCAAAGCTCATCAACAAATAAATTTCATCAAATTAAATTCAAAAAATATTTTTATAATTATTTAATTTTCAATTAAACCAGTACAACTAATAAACCTAAATCTTCATATGAGATGTCAATGTCCCCCATGTTATCTGTCAATTTATAATTGCGTATCAATGGTTTGCAATGTAAATGTTGGTAAAAAGCTAATCCCCACTTTTATCTCAACATAGTTTAGAAAAAAAGTCAAAATTAAGTACTTATGATTGAGTAAAATCGACTCAAAATCACTAACAATATTACCGATTAACATTATTTTACATCGATTTATTACATACATAAATAATTATATTAATCAAATATGAAAATAAACGTATAACTGAATCAAAATCAAAATTTTATGTTCATATATGAACAAAAATCTAAGTTTCATATGTATAACTACGTCAAATTAAAATTCATATATTAAATTACACATTAGGCTAAAGTTTATGTATAAATTCGATACTTATCACTAAATAAATTTAAATTTAAAAGAAGTATTTTATAATATATTAGTTAGTTTAATTATAAAAATAAAATGAAAATGAAAAGTGAGTCAAAAGTCTTGAGTGGCAATATTTGTTAAAATATTAGCCCATAGTACAGCGCAGCAGAGCAGAGCATTGGCCTCAACAACACTGAAGAAAAAATTGGTGTCTAAGCGTTGTAGTAAATTAAAAAGAACAATAATAACGCGTTTTGCTTACAAGTCGCAGCAGCAGCAGCAGCAGCACCGACGACATTGAATGCTGAGCCTATGTGAAGGTAAATTTAGTGTGTATGTAGAATTCGGGGTCGGTATGATATTAAATATTATTTAATTTTATATATATTTTTTATTTTTACTAAATTCCTTTATATTTATAAATAGGCTTTATTCATCATTTGGTTAGTGAATTATACCCAATTTTTCATATTGGTACTTAATTTGTTTTTTTTGTCTCATTTGATACTTAAATTATAATTTCGTTGCACTTTTTGGCCCTTGCAATTAATAGTGTTAAAATAAAAAATCAACAACTAATCATAACATGCCATGTGTCCCCATTGACCGTTGATGTGGTCAAAGGCGAAGCCAGAAAATTTTTTATAGGGGGTCGAAATTGAATTGTAACTTTTACCGATTTTTAAAGAATTAAATTAAATTTTTATTATTTTTAGGGGGCTAAAATGTAATTTTACTTTTACTATTTTAAATTTTTAAAAGATTTAAATTAAAGATTTTTTATTTTAGGGGGTCGGAACCCCTACTAACCCCTAGCTACGCTCCTGGATGTGGTTGATGACATGATTATTGATCAGGTTTTGACTATGTTAATTATGAATTAACCACATTCGTCAAATAAAAAATTATAAAAAATATATTTAAAATTATGTGCTCAATGTTAAGGGAATGAGAAAGCTAATAGATGGCTACAACATGGAGGAATGGGATTGGTTGTTCGGGTTGATGAAGCAAGACAAGTTGCTCAACTCGAAGGTGAAGAGAGGGAAGGTGTTCGTTTTGCCGGACTATAACCAATCGATGGAGCAACAAGGGGAGATGACTTTGAAACGAATCAAGTATTTGCAAGAGGGAAGGGTTTTAAAGGATAGTTAATGGCGGGGAGGGAAAATGTAATCCCCCAACTCTGGCGAACACGTCATTGTCCGTCAGAATAAGTGACCCTCTCGATTTCAACCCGTTTAGCTTCACTTTCACTTTCACTTTGAAGGACAGATAAAGATTTTCCCACCCCATCAATGTGATCAATTCCCTTTCACTAAGCTTAGTGTTCACTTCCCATGTGGTGGGTTATATATTTTTAAATTTTCTTCACTTTTTTTTAGATTTAATTTAAAAGTTTGAGAGGCAAAATTCGAGATAAAATCGAACATAGACATTAATGGCTCAATACTAAACATATTAAGACAGTTTGACATATATTTTGTTAACTATAATATATGCTCTCTCTCTTTTTGTAGATAAAGATAACCTAAAGCGGAAATTGAATAATACACTAGTTTATCAAAGAAGTAACATAATCCACCTTAATTAAGGTTTTAGCTGATTTTGGGGGTTCTTCAAACCAATGAATATCTGTGAAATTTGTCACCATACACTCATGATCAACAACAGTATTTTGGGACCTTGGAATATGACGAACAAAGACCTACCAGTTTCGACTAAACAAACAATGAACAAGACATAATTTAACCAAGTAACTATTTGCAACTCTGCCAATTAAGATCAACTCTACTAATAAAATATTATCACATTCCACTTTCAACTGTCGATAACTCTTTCTCTATAATAGGAGTAGACTCTCAAGTAAGGTTCTTGCCTCAATCTTAAAAATTGAATCATTTCCTAACTGCATCGAAAAACTACCTAAATTATATAATTATGAAAAATAAAAAAAACAAACCCAAAATCTAAATTATTTTTAATTAAATAAAATATTTTTATCCAAATTTATTTCTTTTAGTCAAACTCTTTAAAAGTATCAAAAGAATTCTTGATTTGGTCAAATAACCCCACAAGCTGTGAATGAATTTAAAATTAAAGGTGTGAGGTGCGTTGTGTGGTGATAGTGCTGCTAGGGACCGCCCAATCTCCGTACCAAGACGCTGTAAAAAAGGTACTAAAAAGAAGAGAAACAAAATAGTCAGCGTCTGATTATGTTGACGTTTGGTTTGGCATTTACTTTTGCTTGCTGGATTTCTTGGTTTGTCTGTCTGCCGGATGACACCAAATGATGCAAACTTTTACAACGCACCACGTGTTTGATGAAATACCAGACTGAGGTGAAATGAAAGACGGTGTGACTGTGACAACTTCAACAAATGTCATTAAATTAGTAAGTATCCCAACATTCTACCACATAGGATGAGGAAATTCTACAATGAATTTCGGTATTAATATAATTATTGGTAAAAAAATTATTCGGTTTCTATTAATTTTGATATCGAATAAATTAGTCTCTCTCAAAAATAGTTGACGTAATTTAATCTTTATCAATTTTAAAAGTAAACAATTAACGACAATTGATCATAGTTTCATCAATAATATAATAATAAATTTAGCCACCGATATTTATATATTTTATTAATTTGATCTTTATTCGAAAAATTTCAATACATTTGATATCAACATTTACACAAATATTGCGGGTTAAATTTGTTAAACCATGACCAAATTGATATTTATGTAAATTTGATGAAAATTATTAAAGTCGTAATTAATTGTCCTTGCATTTATAAATGTATTGGGGATAGAAAGGTGGTGTTTATTGTTCTATATGTCGATGACATTCTACTAATCAAAAATCGTGCAGGGGTATCGGTTAAACTGTAGTTAACTCAATAGTTTAGTACAAAACACTTGAGAGAAACTAAATTTGTTCTAGATAAAAGGATCATAAGGGATCGAAAGAACAAAAAGATAGCATTATCACAAGCTTTTAAAACATTATGCAATGACCAATTCAAAGGAGGGAACTTAGCCCTCTGTATCATGCTTTCTATAAAAGTAGAATGTGTGGTTGCTTCTGAGACAACAAAAAAAGCAATATGGCTTTGAAAGTTCCTACGCATCTTGATGTTATTCCTGATGCGGAAAAAAATCACATTGTATTGTGATAACAATGCGGCAATAGTTAATATCGAGGAAACTAGAAACCGCAAAAGGACGAAGCACATTAATAAAAAGTATCACATCATAAAGGAGGCAATAACAAACAATTTTAACAGTTCTATCAAATTTTTCGTCCAAAAGAAAGCAATTTGACAAAATTTTGAAGATTGAGAGCCAAAGTGATCAGAAAAAAGAATGAGGGCCAAAATGAATAAATGTTATGGGTTAAATTTAATATTATGCCATTAAATTATTGATTTAAGATACGGCAATGTTTAATTTAGAATGTCACATCATTATATATTTTTTTATAAGAAAAATATACAAGTTTTAGATGATGACACGAGACAATATCTAAATGTTACGTTATCACATGGACCAAAACAGAAAAAAAAATTATCAAATTATATGACTAATATAAATCAAAAGATATGTAGAGATTAAATTGAGAAAAATTGACAAGTTCAAGAACTAAACGTTACTTTTATTATTATATTTTTAATCTCAATGAAATTGTTATTTCAACAATATTAAATAAAATAATAATATCCAAAAATAAAATATTAAAAAACTTAATAAACATTATTTCTAAAATAAAAATTATTATCTTAGATTTCCGAGTGTTTTTATTTTTGGTATATTTTCGATTAAATTTAATTGATAGATTTTTTTTTAACTTTTAAGTAAAAGTGTCACAAAGAAAAGCAAAATTGAAAAAAAAAAAGAGAGATATAAAATTACAAGATGTGTAAACGTCAAGAATTGATTTTTTTAGAATCAAGACTATAACACAATGCATAAATATTGAAGGTTAAAGTTGCTATTATGCCAATTTTAAAAGTTGTCACTTTTTTTTTTGTCAATCATTTAACCGATGTTGACCAAAAACGAAAAAATCAGATAATTGAGTGATGATTTTGTAACTTCTCATAATTAGATGACAAAAAATTATTAATAACTGGATGACTACAAGTATAACCTACCTTTCATATTCGAATTATTTTATCTATTTTTTAGCTGGATTTAATATGATAAAATAACAAAAAGATAAGGAAAATGAGGAAGGTACAGTTGTTTCTCTTTATATTTTCATTAATTGACTAGTACAAATGGTGTTTTGGGTAAATCATACTCATGGTCACTCAATTATCAGTAAATTTATATTTTAATCATTAAATTATAAAAAGTTATAATTTGGTCACTCAATTATTTGAAACAGATCATTTAGGTTTTCATTAACTTACTAATTGACATTAAAGTGGGTCGTTAAGTCACTATTACTCAAATATATTTACACAAAATTACATCGTTAGTCACTTAATTGTTTGTAAATTTTTGTTTTGGTCAATCAATTGTGAAATGCTACAAAATGATCACTAACAACTAATCGCATGACCCATTTACTCATAGGCTTAATAGCTAATTTGGTCCCTGAAATAGTACTTCTAGAATATTTTATAATAAATCTAAAAAAAAAACTAAAATTATTAGGAAGTTCTAAAAAATCTAAAAATTTGAATTTTTTTTTCAAAAATTACCATTATGCAAAAAATATTAAAAATTCTAAAAGAATACCTAAAATCCAAGTTCTTTTTCCATTTTTTTTTTGTTAATAACTACTTAACGACCCATGTTAACATCCGTTGGCAAGTTAACGAAAAAGTGATTTAAAATATCGATTTTGAATAATTAAATGACTAAATTATAAAATTACTAATAGTTAAGTGACCATGAGTGCAATTTACCTAATTATTCAACTATGTTCTGTCCTGTACCGTACTGGATCTATAGAAATTTAGACAGGGAATTTTCAGATCTCTCATTTATATTATATAATTATAATATGATCCAAATGCATACATAAGCACATGGAATTGCATGATTTTTCCAGCATTTTTCCAATCACATTATTAGCTGTCTTTGGCCTTTTTCCCTTTTACCACCACTGCCTCCAGTACATTTCATGTTTTTAAATGGGATAATTTTAAATTTAGCTCTCAATATTTATATTTTTTTATCAATTTAGTCCCAACTTTTCAAAAAGAATTAAACTTTAACTGTTAGTTTTCTCGGAAAGAGTCGGTTTGTTGCTTTTTAATAGAAAGACTGCCTAAAACAGGGGTGAATAGAAGGGGGTAGTCCTTCAAATTTTATAAAATTTAAGTCCATAAATGGTACAATTGTAGTTTAACCCTCCCAAAATGATAAAATATTAATTTAATTATTCTTAAAACAATAAAGATATATGTCAATAAATGGTGAAATTGCATTCTAGCTTTCATACAAATATATAACTCAATCTCGACCACTAGAAAAAAATTCAACCCCCGAGGTAAAATGTTAAAATTTTAAATATGATAACCCACGTGACAATCCACGTGTACTTCATGCTATTTTTATAAAGTTTTTATCTTATTTTGAGTTTTTTTATTTTATTTTTTGAATATTTTTATAACTTTTAATTTTTTTGTTTTTGTGACTAAGACGAATAGTATCATGTTAGTATGTACATTGCTATACGGATTGTCACACCAACACTATTAAAAAGATAATGTTTTTATCCAATATTCTCATTTTAAAAAAACGATTTGACTTCTTTTAAAGCTTAAAGACCAAATTTAGTTGAAACAATTCGAACACAATTATGTGGATTCCGTCACTAACTACAATTTAGTAAAATTTAATCCTTATATTTTCCGAATTTTAAAATTTTAATCTAACAAAACAATAGCCATTAAATTCATCAAGATAAATTCTTTTATTTTAAAACATATTTTACGATATAATATTATATTAACTTGCTATTTCTTATTTCTAGTATTACCCACAAAATAACCAATTAAAGATTTAACCCGTTGTCACATGTAGCTTAATTTTTTTAATTTAAAAATATAGACTAAATCTGTAACTTTATATATAGTATAATAACAAAAGTTAATTAAATAAATTTAACTATTATAAATAAGTCAAAACTGAAGTTTTGAAATTTAAAAAGTCAATTTAAAATATATAGAAATTAAAATTGATCAAATCAAAATACAGTGTAAAGACCAAATCTATAACTTACTCGGAATACAGGGACTAATAGTAGAATTTGATCAATATAAATAAACCCAAAACAGTATCAGTGGACCATTAAGCAAAAATAGTAGTACACATTGCATATGCTGTAGCTCTTTGCGGTTCAATAAGCAAGTCCAGTGAACATTTTGAAAAGAAGAGGCAAAAACATTACGACCGCGTATATACAGGTTCTCCGATCATTAAAACCTGATGAATTTCTGAAGCTGTCGACAATCTTTGAAAGCATATCAGAAAAGCCGATGCCATGGTGGTCATCACATACACCATTAATGCAACTTGACGTCACATTGAATCATCAGAGTCATCAGAATCGGATCCATCAGGTTCCCCGGCATTGCCTCCTGTATCGGGAACTTCAGGCTTTGCAGCAGCTGCAGGCGGAGCTTTCTTATTCGCATTACGAGCGTTCTCATCACCCGCATCACCTTGTCCATTGACATCAGCATGTAAACCATGATTAAGGTATAAAAACAACCATATCAAAAAGACAAATCATACAATCAAGAAGTCAAGATAGCTACCAAGGAAAATGATTTGTGGAAACATTTTAGTAATGACCGGACCAAATTATAAAATTTGCGACAAATTCAAGACTTAAAAAATGCAGCAGTTGCCAGTAAAAGTACCATGGAGGCCCTTATATTAAGAGTCAGATTGCATTTTGCCCCCTCTACTAAAAGAATGAGCAAATTAGTCCTGTACATTAAATCAAAGAACAAATTGATCCTTTTGTTAAAATTTTTATCTATTTCTACAGTTAGAAACTGGATACCATGCGGAGCTGTCTGATTATTCCATCAACCACGCTAGTTTTTAACATTAAAAATGGCTGAAAATTTTAACTAAAAAGACTAGTTTGCTCTTTGATTTAACGTACAATGACTACTTTGTTCATTTTTTTAGTAAATAAGGTAAAATACAATCTGACTCCTACTACAGGGACCTCCATGATACTTTCACCAGCAGTTGCCAAAGATAATAACTAAAGAAACAATACTGAAATTCATATCAAGGATATCGAGATTTTCAACTGTTCCTCCAGACATGATGTTCACCAAATCTTTTTCAACACGTTGTACGAGCTCTGGCTGCAAAAATAACATAATCGGCATCAGTAAACTACTAAACGAAAAACAAAGAAACAGCTACACAGAAACCAAGTCACTCGGCACAAACAAGATAGACGAGCTCAAAGCTTAGTCACTTCTTAGTTCTTAGCAAAAATATGGTGGCTACACATAAGAGATTCGGATGTAGCTCCTTTTACATTTGACAGTTCCCCCTTTAAGAATTACATGAATAATGAATCATTGAAATTATCATATATAGTCATAATACGAAAAGTTATGTCTATATTTTAAAACTTCCACCTATGTTGCTCTAAATCTTCATTTTGATTGAAGCACCGGTGTCCTATGCATATTTGGACGTATGTACCGAGATATGACTCTCTATGTATATTTGGCCATATGTACCAAGATATGACTCTCTGAGGACTCTTCAGATAAGTGGAAAACCAATGTATCGGACACTCCTAATCCCACACACACCCATATACAAAAAGATTGTGTGAAAAAAGCAAGTATATCGATACATTTAGATCTGGCTCCCTTCGAAATCTTCGCTTCCGAGCATCCCTCAATGGAGGAGTTAGACCGTGTCTGTATTCCACCACATCTGGAGAAGCTTCTCCAGACTCTCTGACCAAAATCATCTATAACAATGACAACAGTTAATATGATCGTATTGGAAGTAAAGCAACCATGCATTATTGTGTAAAAATAAATAATAATATCGAGTACCATACTTGACCGACATCAGCTGTTTTAACCAATGCACTATCGTCGTAAGTTTTGTATGACTCAACAACACAAGGTAGATCAAGGACAGATGCAGGGAAACGATCATTGCCAATGACAAATGTGCCGGTCCGTCCATCCTCTGCAAAGTATAGAGAAGCTTAATGTTCACAAATATAATAGATGCAGAGTCTTTACTTCTTGGAAGCATTCATCACTTAATGCATCTTAATCTTACAAGATAAAGACTAAGCCCTAAAGTGTAATCAGAGGCAAACTCAGAAATTTTATTTGAGGGGGCTGAGATAAAATTATAAAATTTTGGAGAGGCCAAAGTTAAAAATTGTGTTAAAATGCTTAAATTACATTGTTCATTTTTTTTTTTTGGAGGGGCCAAAAATGCAAAATTTTCATTTATTCAAAAGCTAGAAGACTTAATTTGAAAGATTTATATCTTGGAAGGGGCTAAATGGAAAATTTCCCATTTAACCAAGAAAGCCAAGGCCCCTGCCCTGCCTCCCCGCCCCCCCCCCCCCAACAGCTTCGCCACTGCCTATAACCCCTAAACAATATCAACTGTTTTCCTATTTTCTCCAAGGAAAGTAATAAGTTTGTGTGAGGAATACACTCTTTAGGCCACTACGAGACAATGGGGTTGTTTATGGTTCAGTTAATATATAAGTAAAAAAGAAACCCAAATAGAGATTATGGTAGCAGTATAAGTACAAGTTATCTACCCACATAGATGTTTAGCTAAATTAAACTATAGGAATCACAAGCTTCTTAGCAATGAGTTTCACGGCAAACTTGGTATAAGTTCAGAAAGAAAATAAAATGTTATGACATAGACAACAGCAACAGTTAATCAGACATTTGTATGTAAAATTGAGTGAAATTCTCACCAGAAAATTCCAAATCCAGTGATTTGTCCTCGGAAGATGAAGCGTTTTCACTTAAAAGACGATTTATGCGTTCAGCGACAGAAGGTGGAACTCTAAGAATGAATTGCTCATCCATGCCTGCTAAATGAAATGACATATAGGAAATATGAAAGATTTAACATATTTCAAGTCCATCATCAATCTTGAAACTAATGCAATACCTCAAAACACAAATCCCTGTAGTTTATATATCATACAATCATAACAAACTATGGCTGAGCTAATCATGCAACTCCAAAACCAATATCATTTGGGAAGTTCTATAAATTAAAACAATGGATTTTGAACAATTCTTAAAATCATAGACCGCATTCCTTCACTTTTCAAAAAGATACTACAAATCTGAAATGACAGACAAAAATTTCTGTAAGTCCATTTGCTTCCTTCGCCAATGAAGGTCATTAATCATCCATTTTAGTATCATCTTTAAATCAAGAAACAGAAACTGCTCCGACCCTTGACTCGAGTCTTAAACCTGAGTTTTATATCTTGGGTTTGTCTATGGCATAAGCCTATCTAGGGTAAAAGTACCAGCCCTAGTACTATCAGTCAGATTACATTTTGCCCCATAGTCAAAAAATGAGAAAATTAATCCTTGTACGCTAGATAAAAAAGCAAACTGATACTTTTGTTAAAAATTCCTTTCATTCTACTGTTAAAAACTAGTACTTGTAAGTTAGAATGAGTTACATGTGGCATGCTAGCTTTTAACAGTAGAAATAAATGAAATTTTTAATAGAAATGATCAGTTTGCTCTTTAGTCTAATGTACAGGAGTAATTTGCTAATTTCTTGAGTAAACAGGGCAAAATGCAATCTGATTGTAGGCTACCATGGTACTTTAACCGCCTATCTAGAGACTTTACATAGACAAACAAACCCTAAAACAACCAAACTAGGATTAATTATATCAGCTGAAATGCAAAATAAACATTCCATATCGGATACTACTCAACAAAAATAAGCCTCTCTATGAGAAACTATGAATTAGTTACCAGATTACAAACATAAAATCAAATAAAAAATTCTAATTTTTCTGATCATAGTTCCACAACAATATCAGGCATTTCCAATGATTAAAAAAGCACCAAAACTGCATTCTTCAATGCAAATTGTCTAATTGATTGAGGCAAATAATTATGGGAAACCACTTGAATATCAAATTATAAACAGTTTACACGAACAATAAAGTATACAACAGGCAATTGATGACTAACTTATAAACACTAAAAATCATAAAGATTAAAGCAAAATTTGAAATACCTAATCAATCAAAGAGAATGGTGAAGCTTGTACAAGCAATTTCTCACCACCTGTTCGATGAAAACACCCAAAGAGAAACGTTTTTATATGATTAATATTCTAAAAAAAAAACCCAAAAAGCCTCTGAATTTAACAGAAACGAGCAATACCCAGAAGCAAAATATCAAATTTAAGCGACGAAGGGTTGAAAATCCCGTAAGCAAAACCGGATTCAGGAACCTATAAATTTAAAGAAATATGGTTTTGAATTTAAGAGAAAGCTAAAAAAAATTAAAGAAACGGCGAGGAGAATTGCGAAACCAGTATTTATAGAAATTTGATTATGTTACTAACTTTTTTAATAAATTTAAATAGTTTGATATAAATAAAATAAGGGTAAACAGTAAATAAAGTCACTAACTATTCGTAAATTTACGTTCTAGTTATTTAACTTCATAAAGTTATAAAATGGTAATTAAATTATTCGAAAGTTTGCATTTAAGTCGTTAGAATGTTAAAATTATTGTTGCATTACTTTATATGTTCATATTGTCTAAACTAATCGAAAATTGTCATTCCCGTTCTCTTCTACAATTAAATTTTCTTTTATGAAATAACTTTAAACAGTATGATTCTACGACCCAAAATACAAATAACTTTTTTCTCCAATCTCCAACATTTACCATCAAATCGTCACTTGAAGCTCACAAACCAGACTTGTTTTTATAAAAATAAAATAAAACTTGATGACCCAATATTTAAATAAAAATATTTAAATAGTTTTATAACTTGAATGAAAGTTATGAATAATTCAGTGATTATTTTATAATTTTTTTTAAAATTAAGTGATCAAAACATAAAATTACTAATAATTTAATGATATTGAGTATCAAAATTTTAAGTTTAGTGACCAAATCGTAAATTAATAAAACTTTAGAAGACTTCAAAAACTGAATTAAAATGTTTTGAAGTTTAAAAATTATAGAATCAAATTAGACCAACCAAATTAAAAGTCAATCGATGTAATGGTCGAGACCAACTAGATCAAAAATCAGTCGACATAATGGTCGAGAGAAAGATATTCAACCAATTCACTCACGAATCTATACAAACTAATTTAACCTATTTTCTTAATTTATAATAATTTATTTAATTAAATTAGAAGAATCAATTTAACCGAAAGTCAATAACCCGACCCATCCAACCATGGATTCAGTTAAAAAAACATTGATAAGGATCGAGCTTTGCGTAAAATAGGGCTGGAAATTGCGAAATCCAAATCGGGCTTGCAAAGGAAAATCATGGTGGCTGATGATTATTGGAGTTAGGCCTAGTTCAAATCATGCCCAATCTAACCGCAAGAGGCCCACGGTCGATACGATGTGCTGATAAAATTTTCTGGTTTGGGAAGAAAGTTGGGGAGAGGGGGAGACACGCTTGTAATGGCCATGGAGTCGGTTTCCGTAACTCACACAATCTCTGCAACGAATCAAAAGAATCCCTTTAGAATTACACCAATAATTCATTCAAGAAGATTGTTTCACTTGCAAGCTGCTGCTCGTTTTCGCTTTGGGTTCATCTCTTCTTACAAGAAGTCTGATTTTCAAGGTACTTTCTTTTAACTTATCTGCTCTTTATATATATATATATAAGTTTGTATAGGATTAACAAAACAGCTTTTAGCTTTAGCCATATAATTTCACTCTCCATGTACTTAAACTTTTATATTGATTCTGTTGCGAAGAGTCCGAAATTTTTTCGAAGAAGTTTTCAAAGTGTTGTTGATTTAAAATTCCTTAACATGTTAGTATTATCTTCGAGTTGAGTTGAGGTTTTATCTATCATCTTCATTGAGAACCGGAGCACCTCGTGGTATCGGCCTTGCGTGACAGGTCACCTACCACTTGACATGACTTGATTTGATGAGACCCTCTCGCTCTGTGAACCCCACCTCAAGCCTGTTCTATAGATGTAATCGGGAGAAAAAAATTCCTATTTGATCTGTTGAGGGGGCTCCAAACAGCTCGGTATTGTCTTTAGGTCAAGCTGGGGTTTTATCTACCAACTTCGTTCAGTGTCTTGTTGTATCAGGCCCTGGGTGCCTGGCACCTACCACTTGGCACAGCCAGACTCAAGGAGATGCTCCCGCTCTGCAAACCCCACCTCAATCTCGATCTCTTGACCTAGTATGGAGAAAAAACCTCGGCTGAACCTATTGAGGGGTCTGTCAGGTCCAAGCAGACAACACTTGAAAGACTTCTCCGAATAGAGTCTGGTCTCCCCTAACAGATTCAATATTTCTATCATATGTATTTAACCATTGAATTTTTTTAAAATAAATAGTTAAACAAGAATGATCTACATGAACAGAACATGATCGAATTAAATACATATAAATTGTATAAAAAATTGTGCAAATTTGTAAAACTAAAGTTAATCTTATAGTAGTGTAAGTGAATCTATCCTCGTGTGTGTTTTAGGCGCTTAGAATATTACCATAAGAAGATAAATTGATTGAGATTTATTGGAGAGTTTGATGTAGTACTCAATCTCTACACCAGATTTTCAGGGTTTTGCAAAACCTTCACGGCTTTTTCCGTCCACGGAACCGAAAATCTGTACCGAAGCCTTGAAAGAAACTATCTTTCCATCAACCGGCTTGGATGGAGCTCGGACTTTGTACAAAGTTAGGCTGCAAACAAGTAACATGTACGGCTCGAGTTTGAGTAATATAAATGTCGGAATACTCTTGTGTTTGATTGATGAGAAAGGAGACTCAATATTAAAGAGAATACCGGCATATCTGTTAAGTGAACATTCTATGGAATTGGAGAACACGGTGGTGCCTGAAACTCTCCATTTCCAAAGAGGTTCCATCGATGAATTTGTCTTCGAGGGGTCGGAATTGGGGAAAGTTCAAGCTCTTTGGATCGGTATTGAATCAGGTTAGCGTTGAATAAGAATTTTTAGTTTTAAGACCTTGATTCATGCAAGTGCAATCAGAAAATTTAAATGCTCGTCTTTCTTGTTTCTCAGGTCAATGGAGATTAGGAGGTGTCAGCCTGGTCATCCTTAATCCATCTCGATCTTCCTCGGGGGGAAACTTTGAACATATTGGTGCTAAATACGACTTTGAAGTCGACGATATCTTGCTCGGAGAGGGTGGTGATGAGTCCATGGTAGAACTAAGACCTTGTCTCGTTTCCAAGTTATCAGAAAACGAGGACTTTTCTCAACCAACTTCACCCTTGAGTGACAAGGTATCTAAAGAACAAAGTATGAAGGAATATGCAGATTTGAAGTTCTCTTTGTTACTTTATGATGCCGTTCTTATACTTTCCGGTGCATCGTTTGCATCTTTCTCGATCGGGGAAAGTTCTGCTTTTGCATTCTTACTTGGTGGGATCATCGGTTTTCTTTATTTGTTGCTATTACAACGGTCTGTTGATGGTTTACCAGCTTCGGAATTAATATCCAGCAGCAACCCAAAAGATGAAACGGTTCGGTTTAAGGGTCCGGTATCAAGTCTTGCACTAGCTATAGCAGTTTCTTCATTAGTAATCAAATACAGCATGGGGGAAGGTCCATTTGTGTTGACTCCAAAAGAACTTTTGGTCGGAATGATGGGATTTCTTGCATGTAAACTGGCTGTCATTTTGGCTGCATTTAAGCCCTTGCGTGTGGGTATTGAAAAGAGTAAATGAGTCCCGATTAAAATTCCATAGAAGTCCTTGTATTAAAAGGCAAATTACTTTTACTCCATCTAAAAAAATTAAAAATTAATCATTGTACGCAAAATCAAAAAACATTTAAAAATGAATAATAATTTTAATAATTTTTTTTTAGTAAAGAAGATAAAATGCAATTGCTTGTCCGATATTAAGAACTGTTCAATAGTCGAAAAAAAAGCATTAATTATAGGGCAAATGTTCTCAGCATCTTTCTTCTACAGATCTTCCCAAGCCTCAAAAAAACAAAAATTAAAAATCAATGGAAAAAAAATAAATTGTCTCATTGTTTACTGGAAATGGTACATATGCTTGTGTTACCAGCTCTTGCGGTGATCCTTTCTTCTGCCATGGATTCTCATCAGTGTGATCAGCCTTATACAATGGCTTTGCTGCCACCCAACCGCCCGGAAAAGCCCATTGACAGGGACCAATCGCTGGAGACTCGTTGATTAAATGCCGGTTTGTTTTTATAGGAAGTAGTCAGGTGTCCTCCGGGTCACATCCGGCTCTCCTCTCCTTGGAGCCGGCTCAAACTGTATGAACAGAATAGTTCTTAAATGATTATATATGTATATAGTAAAAGAGTATATATGGTAATGTACCTGAGAGGTCCCTCTATTACAGGAACCTAATCAAATTAGTCCCCCTACCATTAAATGGATTAATTTAGTCCCTCTACTATTAAAAAAAAACCCAAATAAGCACAAATTGTAATTAACACTTATTGTTTAAAAAATATCATTTACTGTGTAAATAAAATCTTTTCTTTGAAATTAAACTGCAATTGAAAAAATATATTTTTAAGACATTTTTTATAAGGTTAAAAGGCTAACTTTATTACAATTTGGACTTATTTGATTCTTTTCAATAGTATAGAGACAAAATTGATCCATTTAATAATAGAGGAACTAATTTGATCCGGTCCCTATAGTACTTTAACCGTTTATACATACACAATGGGAATAGCTCCGATCTTGCATGCAGAGTGGCACGAGTACAAAGAGAATAGCTCACCTGAATGAATGTATGACCCTGGCAATCGTCTACTTCCAAGATGGAGGCCATGTTTCCACATCGATAGCAATAATTTGGCGCACTGAATATAGTAACAACCTTTTGTTCCTGTGGAAGAAACGATATCAGTTGCACGAATCTCATATCAGAACTCGAATTTTCTGGCCAAAGCATCTAAATAGGGTAAGTACTTACATGACCCCAATTGTATCCTTCCATGACCAGCTGATGAGCCCTAGCAATCAGCTTCAAACTGTTTGTATGGTTAAATTGCTCGGATATGTCCTGAACATAACATATAGGTTACCTTTGACCATTTTCGAGAAATATAGGAACAAAAACTGAAAAAAAGGAAAGCAAAAAAATATATATATACATACTTGGCCAAAGGTATATCCGGCACCCCTAGGTGAAATGCCCCATCCACACCGATCATCAGGGTCAGACCACAAAAGATCGCACATAGGACCCTCATGAGGAACTTCTTGAACACGGTCAAAGTTACGTATGTTATCCAGTGTTTCAATGGATGGAGATAACCCACCATGGAGACAGAAAATTTCAGATTCAACCTTCAAAACAGCAGAAAGTCAGCAGCTAAGAACCATTAACAAAAACGATGAGGGCTGGACCTCCGTGCCAGACAAAGGTACTTCATCGAGAATGATGCATAACAAAGAATCACTGTTTAAAATTTGTGCACCTCATTGAAAACATTGTGGAAGTAAAACAATCAACCGGTGATGAACGTGGTACTGAGTGTATAATTACTGAAAGCACATCCTAATATCCTAATTTTGAGCAACCAACAACATAGAACTTTACTGAAAGGTCATTCGAAACAACATCAAACTGTAAATAATTAAATTATACTAACCAATGCTGTTAGTGGAAAATAATCAAACAGATCAGTGAAGATCTTCCAAACGTTGGCACTGCCGTACCTGAAGATGGAAAAGCAAAAATTATCTTCAAAGAAAGACCAAAAAAATTAACTAAACAGAAGCTTACTAATCCAAACAGTCAATAGAAAACAATTTACATATGTAATGGGACCAGTGTATATATATACCCTAGTGTAACAGAGAATGTAGTCCCAGGCTATTTTAACTATGCAATTGTTTTTAAACTAGTTCATTGCCCATTTGTGTCATCAAGAAATATACACGACATGCCACCCTAACAAAGCTTACGTGAAAAGTCGTTTGTGTTAAAAAAGAAAAATCCGGTAGCTATTGAAACATTGTCATACATCAAAATCAAACTACTAATTTAAAAAAATCCACATCAACCTGTCCCTATCCTAAACCTATTCTCTTTGTTTCATCTGTTTGCCAGAAAAGGATCATGCATCAAAGCTGCAAACGAACAACAAAACATGACCTTCAGAACCCTTGTATTATTGATGGAAAGATAGAACAGGGAGGAAAGATCACCAGCAATAATAGTTTATAGTCGAAATAAAGAAAGCCCAACCGCAATCTAAACTTTCAAAATGAATGCATTTCTGCATTGGCAATAAGCCTATATAGAGATTATAAGATACTCACTTCCTTAGGCACTCATCATAAAACCCATACACTTGAGTAATCTGCATTTTCAACATAAACCAATTATCGGAAAATTAAAACGAAAAAAAAATCAACTGGATAAATAAGTTGCAAAGAAAAATGAAAAATGATAATGACAATTCATGTTTTTCCTATATGCATTACAGCTTATGACAAGAACACTGACAAATTATTCTTGCTTAGTAAGCTCTAACAAGCAAAGTTCAGGACTGAAACATACATCATGAAGAATCATTTAGGAACAAAGCATACCTGACGGCTCTCATGATTTCCCCTCAGAATAGTTATCCGTTGGGGGTAACGCACTTTGAGAGCTACCAAGAGCTGAACAAAAGTCAATCACAAGCAAATCATGAGTTGCAACCACAACTGAACATAATTGAAACTAATTAAGGTGAATATGAACATAACCAGGAAAAAGGTTGAAATGTTCAGGTTTCATATATAGAAGAACTATTACTAGTAAAAAGAACATAACCAGGAAAAAGAAAAACTAAAACAGTCCAGGTGAAACATCTAAAAAGCTGAAAATGAAAGATAGAAACTCATACTTACTGTTACAGTTTCAACTGAATAGTAACCACGATCAACATAATCTCCCATGAACAAGTAATTTGTATCTGGACACTGAATAGAAAATTTGCAGCAAAAACTAAATATTAAAAATAAACAAATAAAAAATAAATGAAACATTCCATCTAACCCCATCCCACAAATATGAAAATCTACTGCACAGAATAATAAATGGATGTGCATGATAGCTGTAAGTGTGATTTATGAATGTTTGCTGAAGACTAGACAGAGAACAAAATACTGCATGCATCTCAAAGAGTTCATCACAGTCAGCATCACATTTGGAACAGAAAATTGCAACCTGAACCAGAAAAATTACCTTCCCCCCAATTCGAAAAAGCTCTGCAAGATCATGAAATTGCCCATGAATATCACCGCATATTGTAACAGGACTTTTCACAGGCTGTGTTGCACCAAACACAAAAAACATTCAAGTCATAATCAGTCTATCAACCATGGACTAATGGAAACAAAATAAAAGTGTGTTGACAGAGGCAATGGATGATAAGGCACACCTGAACATTGCTTTCATCCATCAGTATCTCCTTAGCCTTATCACATAATACCCTAACCTAATTCATAAAGATATCCAGAACGAGATCAGGTAACAATAACTTCAAAAGTCTATGAAAAAATCAAAAAGAAAATTGGTTATCATTTAAAAGGAGGGATGAACAACAATAAGTCCTAGCAAGCCATAAATAATCACATTGACAGGTATAAAGAATGTAAACAAAATTAGGCAACTTGAAGATGCAAGGCACACTCAAACTTAGGGATAAAGAAAATACCTGTCCTTGCAAAAAAAGGTTGCTAATTTCTACAAAATTTTAAAAATATAAAATAAAATAAAATAAATAAACATGACGATTTCAAAGAAATAGTCTTAATGACTTCAAAACCAATAATTCTCGTAGCAAACTTTGAATTGTTAACTCCAATTCATTGCCAAATATATTAAGAAGACCAAGCATTACTAACATTATTACACTCTAGCATGAAGTTTCCTACATTTCCATCACCATGGAGAGTTATAAAAAGACAGTAAGTTGATCTTGAAAAGGACACATTAGTTTTCTTTTTTTCTTGATTGAAAATGCATCCGACATAAAGATAAACAAAAAAAAAAAACGTTGCCTATCGAAGTATATGCATAGGCAGAACAAGAATGTGGGTCAAGAAAGGTTTGCTTTTGCTAGATCAGTTCAGTTCCCTGGCCCCTAAACATGCAACTTAACTCTTAAAAACAATAAATAGATTTATAACAATTCAAATTGTTGCTCCTAGGGTACTTTTGGGGATAGATAACCAAAGGTTTTTGTGTAAAATCCTTACAAAAAGAAGCACAACTTGTGGTAACCAAGTACATCAAAAGAGACGGCTAAACACCACTAACTTCGCGAAGTTTAAAAAGAAATTTAAGAACATTTCTACACTCTAACAATATTTCCCTGAAGCTATCAATTCTCAATCTCAAAATCAATATCTTTAGCCAATTTGTCAATGGCTATTGCTACTACTAAACGTCCAAACCTCCAATTTCCAGGACGAATATATTCCCAGGGAAATGAAAGCAAGCAAGAAAAATCAACTTACTATCACTACTACTAAACCTCCAATTTCATGTACTTCCGTTTATGAAAATGAAACCAAGCAATAAAATGCACAAACATGATGGATCAGTTTTTTTTTTTAAGCAAATCAAAATTTGAATCCATAAATATCATATCTTCCTTTTCCTTAAAAAGGCTCCAGCAAATAAACTAGATCTGATCCAATATCCGGAAAAAATACACAAGAAAAAAAAAATTGGATCGGTGGGAAAAGCAAAAGGCCCAGGTCAAGCCGTAAATCTATAACCTCCAAACAGATCCGTTTTCAACTAATTAAGAATTGAAATTTTTTGAAAAAAATTTAAAAAAAACCTCTTGCTCCGATAAGGGCTTGCACTGCATCAACTGCGAAATCTGCTCGTCTAGGTTTCCATGTGAGTTTGAATCCACCGAAGACGTCATGTTTTCTTTCTCTTTCTTATTTAAAAATCCTAACCCTAGATTACGAAAATTTCCCCCAGAATTATAAAATTTCAAAGAGATTTTTTAGTTTAGTGGAGAGAAAAAAAGTTTAAAAAAAAAGGGAAATGAAATGAAAACGAAGCGTTGGTGAAGAGCCCAATGCTTTGGTGAAGAGAGAGATGAAGCTTTTCTCTCCTTTTTGTTTATTACAATACTTTTATCATAGGGTTTAATTATTATTTCTATACATTTATTCATATAAATCATAGCACAAAACCCAAAAATTATATTATCTTTCAAGGGTTAAAATTAAATTTTACAATTTTAAAAGGGTTTAAAACTGTAATTTTATCTTTATATATGTTTATTATTTTAAAATTTTAAAGAGATTATATAGAAAATTTGTAATACCCCTACCCGTATTCATTGCCGAAATAGGGTACGAGGCATTACCGGAGTTTACGAATTAAATTTTTTTTTCAATTCAACATATTTTCATGATAGATTCATGCATTTATATAAGATAACGTCATCACATATCTATAACCAGGTTTGTTAATCATACTAATGGCTAACTTTACATTCATTTCACGTTAACATTTACTTTGTTAGCTTATACATGCCATTGATTTCCAAAATAAAGTTTCTTTATATACTGAAATCCTGAGGTTGACAGTGTGATGTGTCTCCGACCAAATCCGACCTCCGAGCTCTTAACACTACAAAACAGGGAAAAAGGAAACAGGGTAAGCACTTTGTGCTTAGTAAGCTCATGTAATAAGAATTATACTTACCTAATATTTTCAATACAATATAATAAACATTCATATATCCATTCAATGCATTATTACCCTAACATGCACAAACTCAACATTCAAGTTAGTACAATAATTTTCATGTATCAATAATATATATACCATGATTGATGAGCTCGTCAATACCATGATTTCCATTTCCTTGTTATTTTTCATATTTATCCCGTTGAATTTATCGAAATTTCGATGGATTTTCAGACGTACACTTTTAGTGTACAATTCCGGGTCCGTCAATTCATATTCATGTGCGCACATTTCCATTTCAGATAGCACACTCCCGCGAACCTCAACCTTGCAGCGGGATTACCAGTCCAGGCTAAATCCCCTGCAACGACAATTACTCTAATGAGCTTGGATCTGAATTACCAGTCCAAGCTAAATTCAGACCCTAATTCAGATTACCCGTCCGGGCTAAATCCATTTTACACATATTCTTCGGGAGGACTATATCAGGATAGGATCACCCGTCCGGGCTAGATCCTTTTTACCGTCAATTCCTTTTCAGAGATCCATCGAATTTTCCTTTCATTCAACCGGGATTTCTTCCCATTTTATCAAATATATCAATGTTTCATTAATTTTCATACAATGAACACTCAAATCATATTCTCATCAATAACACACAATCTCAAGCATTTCAGAATATAATTCAAGTTACACGAACTTACCTTGATACTTGTTTGTAAACAGTAAAAATCTATTAATCCCGAACTTTTTCCTTTCCTCGATCTAGCTTCGTATTTGAATCTTCTGGATCTAAATAAATAAATTTAATTATCAATTTAATACATTTCATGTTCATATGCAACATTCTTTATAATTCAACTATTATTTATAGTTCATTCAAAGCTGTCTACTTGAGTCATAGTCACTAAATTATTTATAACTTGAGCTACGGAACTCCAAATTAAGATCTGTTAATTTTCCCTGAAACTAGACTCATATATATTTTTACCATAAAATTTTCAGAATTTTTGGTTTAGCCAATCAGTACATTTTATTCTTCAAAGTCACCCCTGTTCTGTTGTCTAACAGTTCTGACCCTTCTTCACTAAAAATAAATTATCTCTTTATACAGAATTCAAATGATGTTCTTGTTTGTTTCTATTAAAAATAGACTCATTCAGAATTCTATACATATAAATTTAAGTCCCTAATTATTTTTATTCAATTTTTTATAAATTTTCAAAGTCAGAACAGGGGAACCCGAATTCATTCTGACCTTGTCTCACAAAATTCATTATATCTCAAAATTTACAAATCCATTGCTTACAATATTTCTTATATGAGAAACTAGACTCAATAAGCTTTAATTCCATATTTTGTTCATCTTCTAATTCGATTCCTACAATTTTTGGTGATTTTTCAAAGTTAGTCTACTGCTGCTGTCCAAACTGTTTTAGTGCAAGCTGTTTATTACCATTTTTCCCCTAAGTTTTTAATAAATGATAATTTCGTCCCTACTCAATTAGCCTCTCAATTGAGCTGATTTTTCTCAATTAACATTTTATTCTATCACCTTAAACTAGTTTACAACCTTTAGGAATCAGAATTTCAGCAATAGACTTTAATTCCAAATATTTTCACAATTAGGTCCCAAAAATCAATTTCCATTGAAATTGCCTAATAAAATCATCTCATAAACAAATTAAAGCTTTAATTTCACTCTATTTCATCATAAACTTACAGAAATCAACCATGGTGACTTTAAATTTCATCCATGAAATAAAAAACTAATGAATTTAATAGTAGGATCTAGTTGTAAAAGTCTTAGAAACACAAAAATTACAAGAAAAAGGCAAGGATTAACTCACTTGGTGCAAAAATTTTGAAATACCAGCTTAGAGAACCCTCCTATGGCGTTTTTAGCTGCTGGAATTGAAGAGAAATGAAGAGAAATCTAGATATTTCCTATTTAGTCCTAGTTTTATTTAGTTAATTTTGCAACATTACAATTTTACCCTTAATTTATCAATTTTTCTGCTGATTTCATACCCTTGCCGTCCAGCCCAAATAACTTTTGGGTCTAATTGCCTTTTATATCCTTTCTCATTAGACTTATAAGCTATTTAATCACTCTAGCAACTTTTACACCTATTACAATTCAGTCCTTTTCATTTAATTGACTACCCAAACATTAAAATTTCCTAACGAAATTTTAATACCACATTAATAACATTTCATAAATATTTATAAAATTATTTTTGACTCGGTTTTACGAGATAGAGGTCCCGATACCTTATTTTACCCAATTTCTTCAATAATTTCTTTTTCTAATTAATCACTAAATTGATAAAATTTTCCTATCAATATTTTCATACGATTTTCCTATCATATAAATTTTCAAGCAAAAATATTGAAATAAATTTCTCTTTAAATCGGATTTGTGGTTACGAAACCACTGTTCCGATAACATTGAATTTACGCCATTACAAAATTTTTCATCTTTAAGAACCATAGTGTATTTTTACCATTAAATTAACTTAGGGTGGGTCTGGATAGGCAGTGCGTTTATCTACAGTTAGTGTAAAAACAGCGGTGACGGTGAGATTAGATGATATTATAGCATTAGACAAAAAATAAGCTAAACGTACTGCATTACAACCCACTGCCCATCTAAATCCAAATAATAATTTTTTATTTTAGAGGGGCCAAGACTCCTGTGTACCTCTTTAACATTATCATTATAGATCATGCACATCAAATTTAACATAAATTAATTTTTTAATTATTTATTTTATATAAAAACCTTTAACCATTCAATAAATATTAATATATACAATATTTTAGATATGTATGATGGAGATATCGAATCGGTTCGAAAATTTACATGCATGACAAGTATAATTATATTATAAATTCAATAGTTAGATCATTAAAATATTAATTGTACAAAAATATATAAAAGGGTGTAAAATTACTGCGTATAAAAAATAATAACATCCTGGCAGTAAAAATATAACGATGTGGGTGGAAAATTTTTTGTTGTAAATTTATTTAAAAATTATATTAAAATCAAAATAAAGCTTAAGTGGTAAATTTGATTTTTTTATATAAAATGGTATTTTAATTATTTCTCTAATCGAGTTCGGTTAACTCATAACACTAACTTACTCATGGATTTAAAGTTAACAGAGATAATTAATATATATATATGTATATGTTTTAAAAAAATTGTATATAGAAGGGTATTTCAATTATTTTTCCAATTAAGTTTGTGTTCGGTTAAGTCATGACACTGACTCACTCAACCAGAAATTTAAAGCTGGTAAAGATAATTAAATGATAATGGATAAATTTAATTTAAAGTTAGTAGACATAATTAAATAATATTATAGAAAAAATAATTAAATAATATATATTTGTTTTGAATAATTTAATTATATAATTATTTCACTTAACAATTTTATAGGATTTTCTTTTTTATTCTTCACGTTCATTTTACGGTTTATATTCTAGGTTCATGACGGTCTCTCCTAATATTGTCGTCTCTAATATTTGAATTTGCGTTCTCTCTTTGGGAGCATAATATCATAAGATGTACAAACAATTACTAAAGATGATGATGGTTAGACTTGATTATATGTCGGGTTGGGTTCGGGTTGAGCCAAAACAAAATTTTAGTTTCATTTTCTAGGCTGTTAAAAATTAGGGTTGTTACTTGTTAAGGATTTAGAAATTGGTTTTATGGAGAATAGGGTTGATTCGACGGAGAAAAAAGAAAGAGAAAGTATAGGCGTGTATTCGGGTCAAGTTAGGCTAGGCTAAAAAATCCTACTTGAGGCTCGACCCGTTTAGAAAATGAGTATTATTTTTTGTCCAAACTCTTTCATTATTCAGAAAAACCAGAGTAAGTGACCCAACTCATTATCAGGTCTTATGGTAATTCACGTCGCATAAATAAAACAAAATTTTAATGACATGATTAAATTTCCGACACCAACTAATTAGAAAATAAAACAAAATTCGATAATGAATATCGAAATGTCCATGTTGAAATCCATCTTAAATATTACACAATACAATACACAATATTAATTTTTTTTGGCAAAACTATATAAAATTTATCAAAATTTATATAAAACCATATAGAATTTGACATGATACAAGAGTTAAAAAATGCATGGGTAAAACCTTGGTATGTGTCGAAATGAGTGGAAGTAACAAAGCATCATGCCCAAGGGAGCTTATACGAGGGATCCAAGGTTTAGATAATATCATGATTTACTTTACTTTTTCGTATAGTAGATTCGAATTCAGATAATGGATATTCGAAACCACTTCACTTTTGTAATTAATGAACTCTTGTTTGGGTTTAAATTCATTTTAAAAAGTTTATTATTATTGAATGCATATATTTTGTGTACTTAAATATACTATATGATTTAATTGATTTTGATTTAGATAATAATACCCAGATTTAATACGAAATATAAACAGTGGGTTCTATGGCAACCATTCGGGATAACAAATGAGAATCGGTAGTTGAGGCTTATCAACATATTTCTAATCAGGGATAAATTTAATATTTTTTAAAGGGGCCAAAATTAAATTATAAAATTTTGAGATGTCAAATTAGATTTTATCATATATTGATTTATGATTTTCTGAAACGACTAAATATATTTTGTTTTTTGTCCGGGGAGAGGGGCAAAGCATAATTTTCCCTATATTAAATTAATAGCAAATTTTCCAATTTCGGAGCACACATCCAGTAAGGATAATCGATATGTTGATATGCTTGCTAGATTAGGGACCAATTTTCAAATCCCTCTAACGTGGACTTTTCTTGTTGTAGTTATTTGTTTGTTAATTACCAACGACCACCTTGTTTCCATTATACATGCTATGGCTGCAAGGTTTTTAGAACCGAATATGTAGTTAGACTAGTCAGATAATCGGTTTTTAATTCAACAGATTTAATCGGTACAACCTGTTCAATTAACTAAACAGTTTTAAAGAATAAAAAAATAAGTTCAATTTTTGATTCGACAGGTTAGCCTGTTAACCGGTTTGACTCATTATTTCGAATCAATACTCTAGTCAGTTCAATTTAATTATGAAAATAATATAAGGCTAAACGCGAACTCATATATCCATTATTAGAATCCACTCTACTTTATAGATAGGAAATTCATATAACCAGTATCCAAATTTACTTTACTTTTCTAGATAATAAATTTGGGTTTAGATTCGACTTCATTATCTGTTTTACTCTTTAAATTTTATTTAAAAAAATCGTTCTTACTAAATGCAAATATTTTGCGTATGTCTGACGTATAAATTAATTAATTTGGATTCAGATAATAATACATAAATTTAATGTGAATGATAAATAAAATTGAATTCAAATTTTAGTAAAGTTACAAATGTTCGACTCATTGTCGTACTTTACAGAAGTGAAAACAAATTAAGAACAAGTTAATATATCTTCTAAGTCTATGTACTTTTCATGTATTTAGAATTTAATCATTCTACTTCCGAATTTAAAAATACAAGTCCAATTTTCAATTCCATCAAAATTCTTCTCTTAAATCCAAATCAAATTTACTTTTATTTCAAAATATGAAATTAATAGTAAGCTTACATTTTGATCACTTAATTTTAAAAAAGTTACAAAATAGTCACTGAACTACTTGAATATTTTCATTTAAGTTATCGAACTATTTAAAAATTTTTATTTAAATTATTGGGTTGTTAAATTTTCTAAAGTTAATCCAGCGGCCATTGACGAAATTGAAGGAATAAATTGTTCAGATTCGAAAACGAAAAGAGATATCTCGATTGATGCAAGTAATATAAATAGAAAATACCATACAATAACTATTTTAATAATCTAATAATTTAAATAAAAACTTTAAATTTATTAAAATAATATTTTATAAATTTTTAAAATCGAGTAACTAAATCATAAATTTATTACGGGAAAATGTGAACGTCTTAAAAATCAAACAAAAAGTTTTGGCGGACGGAAAGACCCGCCACAAACCTGTTAGTTGAAAATTTTAAGGACCTCTGAATTTGACCCGACCCAACCAATTTATCCCTGTGGGTCCCATTCATTTCAACAGTTTGCACGGATAAAAGAGAGTGCCCCACTCAGCTTATAAAAATACAAATGGTTTATTTCTCAATTCCATCCCTCGAATTTACCAATTTTAAAAATTTAGTCCATTTACTTTAGTTTATCATTTTTACTTTATGAAAACTGAGAAATTAGTTCAATTATTGGTAAACAAATCAACTTGAAGTGTCTATTTTCGCTGTTTTATTGTATATAAATTGTTTTAGATAATTACTTTTTGTTAATTTTTTTGGATATAAACTGTTAAATTGTTGATTTTTTCATGTTAACAATAAGGTTTAACAGTGTTATCCAATTAGATTTTTTTTTAATTTTTATAAAATGTATTGATATCTGGAATTTTTTTTCCTAATGCGGTATCTGTATTTATTTTTGTTCAACGTGGTATTTAAATTTGGCAAAAGTTATACATTATGGTACTTCAAAGCAATTGTGTTAATTTTTTAGTGTTTAATTCGGGTTTAAGAGTTGATTTTGATGAAAATTCATAATTTTTTTAATAATATTAGCAATTAACTTTTATAAAATAAACTCTAAAACTCGGGAAAAAAATCACAGTCTTCATACTACATTTAACAAATTAAATAGATTTATACTTAATACTAATCTTATTCTATTAACAAAATCATGAAAACCAGAACCTAATAATATTAGTAATCAACTTTCATCAAATCAACCTCAAACCTTAATTAAACACGAAAAAATTAATATCATTACTTAAAGGTGCCAAAATGTATAACTTTTGCCTAAGGGTGTTCAAATGGTTAATTGAATCAGACTAGTATTAACCGAATTAACCAAACTTTTTAATCATTTAATCGTTAACCGAATCAAATTTTAAAAAAATTAATTGAATTGAAATATTTCGATTAATTCGTTCGGTTAACAGAAATTTATATGTTTTTTTATTATTTATTTTTTGGTTAAAACAAGTATAAAACATATAAAAATAAATAAATTGATAATGTTCATTTAATCGAATTATCCGAATTAAAAGTTCAATTAATTTTGTTAATTATTAGATTTTGAACCGAATTAACCGATAATCAAACTTTTAAAAAATCATTAACCAACTTCCGATCAAATTAGATTGTTTAACCATCGGATATTTAATTTTGACTGGAATTTGAGCACCCCTACTTTTGCCCAATACAAGTACCAAATTTGATAAAGAAAAAAATACCATATTAGAAAAAAAAATTGTTAAACTCATATATTAAATGGTATATTACGTATTCTGAAAATGAAAAGACGGAAATTTAATAAATTAAAGGGACTAACATCTCAATTTTTATAAAATAGAAGGTTGAAATTCGTAATTAAATTAAATAAAAATACATAAGTTCATCTTCTTCATGGACCACTGTTTACCAAATATAATAATAACAGTTGGTCGTAAATTCCATTACTGTATTACACACCAAAGTTAAGAAGAAGCACAGTGAAAACCCATAAAGAAGCTCCCAAAGCCATCTCATTTCCCTTTCCTCCCCCACTCTTCTCCGTACCATTGCCCGTGGACTTTCCTGCACATACAGCCACGAATCTCCACATTAAATTTGAAAACTTTCAGGGATTTAGTGAGAATTTACAAAAATTTAAGGGCTTAATTGAAAATTTCTGAGAGGCCAAGGCTTTCTAGCCCTAATCACCGTCCGCTCCTGGTGATACATGTAAAATGAAGTTGCTAAGTAAAAGTATCACGGTGGCCTTATATTAGAAATTAGATTACATTTTGCCCCTTACTAAAAAAAATGTTAGATAAAAAACTTATGGCGTTGACAAAATAACCAGACAGTAACACATGGACAGTACCGCATGTTACATATACCTCATATTAACGTATAGAGAATAGTTTTTAACAGTATAAATGGATGAAATTTTTAACAGAATGACCTATTTGCTCTTCAATCTAACAAACAAAAACTAAATTGTTCGTTTTTCAAAATAGAATGAGCAAAATATAATTTAACTTCTAGTACAGGAGCCTCCATGATATTTTTACCAAAGTTACTATACAAATTTCATATTCATTTTCGATCACATTATAGATCATAATCTATAATTTTACTCATAAATTTATTTTTATATGTCATCTATATAATTAGATTAAAACTTCCAAATAAGATTATATGAAGTAACACCCATAAAAAAGAATGCTACGATAAAAAGAGTGAAGTAAAGGAGAAGTACCATGAAGGCTTCTGTATTAAGAGTTAAATTGTATTTTGTCTTATTTAGTCAATAAAATGGACAAATTAGTCTCTCTACGTTAGATTAAAGAGTAAAATTACCCATTTATATTAAAAATCGGTGTGACTAACTGAATAACCAAATAGTACGTCACATGTACATCATGCTAACATATAAGGGCTGGTTTTTAACAATAGATACGAATGGAAATTTTAACCGAATGACTAGTTTGCTCTTTTGATCTAACGTACAATGACTAATTTATTTATTTTCTAGTAGAGGAGACAAAATACAACCTAAATCTTAATATAAGGGTCTCCATGATAAATTTACCAATAAATAATTTTAACTAGTATAAACCATAAATGAAGTAATAAAAATAATCATGATATAATTTTTTTCAAAGTAAACTTGTTTACGATTACTTCAATTCCACTCGAGCTCGAATAATTTCAAAAAATAAATTTCATTAATAAATATTTCTAATATTTTTATTAATTATGGTGAATAATATATATTCAAGAAAAGGGTATAAAGAGGTGTTGTAAATGTTACCGGTGGTAGATGGGGTGGTAGTCGCCATTATGGGGTGCCTTTCTGTCAGCTTTTGGTATCCTTCAAATAACTTCGCTTCCTGGGAATTTGGTGCCAAATGGAGAAGGGCTGAATTGACATTCACAAATTAATCTTTTTAATATATATATACACTAATAAAAGTACATTAGAAGAATATTTTAAGACTCTGATTGTATTTTACGTATTTAAAAAATAATAAATTAATATTTTATATTAAATTAAATAATAAATTTATTCTTTATTAAAAAATTTATTAATTTTTACTGTTAAAAACAGGAATAACTACTAATTAATAAAAATATGAGAAATAATTAATAAAATTAATAATTAATTTTTAGATAAACATCTCATAAATATATATTATAAGTCGGTTGATTTAATTATGAAAATTTAAAATTAATTATTATTATTATTATTATTATTACAATAATTAAAAGGATATGAATGCCAACTGATTATTTGAAAAGATTAGTATAAAAAGAAGACAACACTTACAAATGCAATCAGTCATGTTAACTTTGGCACGGCAAGCGTAGGGAAGAGCGGCGGCGAGTGTGGCGTTGATCTTAAGCCCGGCGCTGGAATCATCCTTATCTCTGATCACCACACAGAGACACTTCTTGCTCTTACCCAACACCTGTTTAAGCCCACCACAGCAATCCACGGTGGGGGTTTTAGCCTCACCGTCGACGAACGACAAACACGGAGCCAACCCCATCAAATGGTTCTTGCACTCGGCTTTGTCTTGGTTCACGTCGGAGCTCGCTAAACCGAACAGTGCTGTAATAAGTAATATGCATGGGAGTATTGAAGACGCCATTGTTTTTCACTTGAGACGAAAAGAAAGGAAAGAGATGAAGATGAAGATGAAGATGAAACGACTGTTGGAGAGGCTTTTAATGAAGGTAGTCAATGAAATCGTACCGCCCTCCTTTTTTTCTCTGTTTCCAAATTAAATACATATCCGAAAAATTTAATTCAACTCGGTAAATTTTAAAATTATATATATCTTTTCATTCGATGGGTAATTTAATATATAATTTTTGATTTGATGTATTTATATATATAAATTTTGATTGTGGTTTAAATTATACTTAAAATTTAAATTTTGATTTTGTTGAGTTGGAATCCCATTCTAACTAAAGATTCTTGTGGTTTTAGGAATTTTACTACGGGAGAACCAGGAACGGCGGAGAGCTTTTCCTCATTCGACTATTTGGTCTTAAGAATGTTGGTTTAAAGAATGAGTGATTGTCTTTTTCCAACCCTTACCACCCAACCTGAGAGCGGATAGCTAATGCATTCCGCTTATTGAATATGGTTTTATGGTCGATTCGTGACCCCTGAACACTGAAGGCATACATGGGGTGATTTCGTAGTTCCTACAAGTGGAAACGATGGGGTTGGTCCATGAATTTTCTTTCCTTTTGTCGCATTTCGCTCAAATGGTTGAAGGGAGACAGTGTATCGAGCTGTTCACAAGGGTCAACTTGATCCTCTTCCCAAAGGATCCCAGATGTGGGAACCTAGGAAAGTCGTCGACTCCAACTACCATTTATGTACCATCCTACCTTTTTCTAAGTTATTGACAGCCTATCTTTATCTTAGTACAGTCTTTCAGTGGCATGTTTTGGTAAATTTTAATTTGGGATTACCCGGGTAGAATATAGGCCTAGGGTTGAAAAACTTTTTGGAACCCCGTGGATAGGTCTAAGTAAATAACACTCTTAAAATTTTTAAAATTTTGTATATTTTCATTTATTTTTAAATTGTTTATGTCCTTTTAAAGGGTAATAACCAAATTGACACAAAACTATAAACAATATAAGCTAAAAGAGTTACTTCACCTTTTTTATATCATCCAAATTAACCATTTTAACAACAACACTGATGGATGGACCAAGATCTTCAAATAAAAAATGGACAAGGACTCAATGTATTAAATTTAAAGTATAGAGACTAAATTTTGAATTTTAGAAAAGTACAAGGATCTTGGGCATATTCAATCCATACAACTTTTGTAAAAGCCTTGAAAGCCTCAAAATTAGGATTTCTAAAACACCCATTTTTACAATATTAATTTTTCATTGAAATTTTCATTTTAAATTGTGTCACATAAGATTAGACATGTCACTTAACAGTTAAATTAATGATTTTAGTAACATAATGACCTAATTGATATAATCTTAATAGTTTGAGAATGTAATTAGAATGATATGAAATATAAGGACCATTTTAAAACGAGGGTTATAGTTTGGGCATGTTTGATCCAATTAACTCAAATAAAAGAATGAAAAATTATAAATCCAATTTAACTGGTTTAAACATTGGTTTTCTGTCCTAGTTTTCGATTTTTTACCTATTTCTAGCGATTCATTTAAAGATAGATTCAACCCTTATATTTGAACTGGTAAATTATTGAATTGATCAGTCAGTTCAATTCAGTTTAAATAACAAGAGTTTTGAATTTATTGACTTTTCAAAATATTTTTTTCAGATATCAAAGTGAATATGAAAAGTAATTGAATCAAATTGAACTGCATCTCATCCGTTTTTTCAAAATGGGTAAACTACACCTAGGTCACTAAATATTAGTAAGTATACAATTTGATTATTCAATTTAAAAAAAGGTACAAAATGTTCACAAAATTATTCAAAATTTTTTATTTAAGTCACTTTCAAATAATCCAGTGACCATTTTGTAACATTGTAAAGTTAAGTGAGTAAAACGTAAACTTACTAATAGTTTAAATGACATTGGGTTACCCTTTCAAAATTTGGGCTAGGTGGGACCAAATTACAGAACACTTCAAATTTCAATCCCTATTCAGATAGGCCCATGGGCTATAAAATTAGAAAGGACAAATTTCATAACCTAATTGTAGTAAAATTGGGCAATCTTTCGGCCCATTTTTTTTATCATCAACTTCAGCCATAACCGATCAGCTTTGCTGATGATGATCGCTGGGTAATCAAAATTCACATCGTTATTCCATTTTTATGCTCCGACACCTTGCTTGTCTCGCTCCGCTGGGTTCAACTCGAAAGCCCATAGGGTTAAACTCAGTTCCTCTGCCGTTAAACCCTAGGTACGCTTCATACCTTTGCCTTTATCTAATTTTGCACTGTTAAGTTCCTTTTTTTTACGTTTTGGGATTCTCATTTCCTATTAACTGTTTTGATTGATCTCTGAGCAAATGTAAATTAAAAAAGAAGAAGGAAAATTTGTGAATTTGTTTTTGGGAAAGAAAATAATACTGATATTTCGAGGAATTATGATTACTATGTAATCGTGGCATGTTCATTTCCATGTTATTTGTTATTTGTTTTTTCTACTCAATGATTTGGTTTTGGTCAGTAAATTTGATATTTGAAGAAGGAATTTATTCAATTTATGAGTAAATCTGCATTGGTTTACACTGCTTGCTATTGGTTCCTGGTCTGAATCAATTTGGAGTCTCCAATAAATAGTTTGAGTTACAAAGAAAACCCGGTTGCTTGGACTTTTTAAAGTAGTTTTTGTAGGAATGGAGTTATGAGTAAACCCGCTTGCTGTTGCTTGTTTGTAATCAGTCGAATTTTTATCAAGAACATGTTGCCAATAGTAGGTGCTTGTATCCGGCTCGGAGAGCTAGCTCAATGCATCCTTTCCCATTCAAAAGGGGAAAAGAGAAAAAGAGAAAAAAACTATTTTGGCTTCCTGCAAGTTAATGAGTCTGATTGAAGTATTTGGATTAAGGGTTATAGGCTTATAGCATACTGTTCAAACCTTGAACAGCTGTTGAATGATAGCAACTGATATACTCATATATATTTGGGTATCTTTCATGTTCTTTTTATGGTCCATGTTCGGGGTTCGTAGCTGCCCCTCCCAACAATGTCATTTTCAAGGTTCAAACTTATGTTCTCTCCTCGGGAGTGTAATGTGCCTTACCGTTACACCCAACACATGTTGGTCATATATATATTAGCATTTGAAACAATAAGATTGGTGCTATTACCTTTTTCTGTGGCAATTATATCGGTAATATAGATAGGCTCTTTTCTTCTAGAAGTTTTTTTCTTTTTCATGTTACAAATTCTCTTGCATTTAGCTCTCTTTTGTCAAGCTCAAGGTCTAGCAGTGAAAGATTTAAGAGAATACATGCATTAAATGCTGAATTTTTTATCTTAAGTAGTAACTCTAATTTGGCTTGAAGTCTTGGAGCTATTGAGTCATACTTTAAGATTCTACATTAAGACTAAATGAAGAATTGACTGCTAAACAAAATCTTTTATCTGATTCCTTTTATCATTATTAGTTGGCGCTTGGCAGTTCTTTTACTCCCTTTTTTTCCTTTGACAATTGACCGTATCAGTGGATATCTCCCCAACTCTGACTAATTTTATATGCCACGTGCATATGTCAGGGGCAGTAGGAACTTGTTGAGCATACAGGATGAGTACAAAGGTTGACCAGATATCTGCTGTTGGACCTCACATTGCCAATATGTCTGCAACAACTACTTCATCCACTGCATCAACTACAGGCCCAAAGGTCTCAAGGTTTGCTGCGAAGACTGGCTTTGTTATACCTAAAAATAAATTGTCAGGTTCACTGGTCCCTATTTTCCGAGGAGGTAAAAAACCCGGAGGAAATGCTACCACCAATGAAGATAATATGGACCAGATTCAGAGGAAAACAAAATGGGGCCCTGATCCAACACAGGATGCTGCTGTTAGAAGGGGTAGGGCCTTAGCTTATCAGGTATTTAGGCCATCCTTTACGAGTGCATATTGGAGTCATTTTGCAAATGCATATTGAACTTTTAAGTGTTAAATTTTAGAAGTTCTTTCAATATGTTTAAACTCTCCCGTGGAGTTGGAGGCATTTGTAGCCCTGGATTGTATTCCATATTGCTCATCTGATGGCAATCAAATATTTCCTTTATTTTCCATTGGGTGATAAATGCCAATGTCCACTTTGCGATTCCCTAGCATTGAAACTCCACATTCTAGGTGCCATTAAGTGATATTAGTTCCTCTATGCTGATCCATATTTGAGCAGACTCGGGTGGACCAGATTACGCAACAGCTGAAGTCAGGAAATCTGGATGCCGGGGATACCGAAGACTCACCATTCGTGTCTCAGAATATGGTTAAAAGCACTTCTGATACTCAACTTGAAAGTGAGGTAGAAGGACGGTTAACCCTCTGTTAATATCTTTTTATTCTATTGACTTATTGAGGATTTTATATATTTCTAACTAACATAGAATTTGTGAATGCAGAAATTAGAACTCTTGGAGATTGAAAGACGGGAGGCTATTGGTAACTCTGACAACTTTTGCTAGATGATAATTTTTTCTCTTTCTCAAATTTATTCAGTTTTTCACCATTTTGTTATTGACTTCTAGGTGAAATACTAAAATTGAATCCAAGCTACAAAGCACCAGCAGATTATAAACCATTATTGAAAGATGCAACAGTTCCCATTCCTGTAAGCCCATTTTTAGACTGACATATTACTGCATATAATTTTCCTATGTCATCCTTTTCCTGCATTTTTTTTATTGTACTGCTGAAAGAAGTTAATGGCAATCTTGCTGATCAAAATTGTATGAAAATTTTTTGTGTTACATATTTGATATTTTTTCAGCATTTGTAGTGCCTAACAATGTTCTCATTTAATTTTTCTGCCTTTTGATTCTATACATACATTCCCTTTGATCTAAATATATGCATCATGTTTATCTTGTTGCCCGCCCAAAGGGAAAAATTTATGGCTTTGACCCTCACTGCACTTGTATTTTCCTTTTGGAAAGTTGCATTGTGAGACACTTTCAACCTAAATAACCTAGCAATAGTATCAAAAAGAGTAGTTAATATGTTGGTTAAGAAGGCTGCAATGCTTATGATTCATATCTTATCACCAGATAAGCCGTGGTGTTTGTGTCAATTGTGTTCCAAATATAGACAAATTTGACCGGTTAATGGCTATACTGTTTTGTTATGGGAACCTTCAAATTTGTTCTAACTTTCATAACAAAGCTATTCTCTCTCTAATATTCATAATTTTCTTTCATTCTTTGCCTATTTGCATTCAACACTTGAATATTATGATACTATATTAGCTTTGCAGGTGAAGGAATATCCTGGATGCAATTTTGTTGGTCTAATATTTGGTCCCGGAAGTGATACTAAGAAGCGACTAGAAAAGGTAAGTATTTTGGTTTTTGTGCAGATCTATACAGTCATTCATGTAATACATGTATGTACATTTGCATGATGTTCTTCTTGAGGGCAAATTTATAATTTACCATTCATCTTAAAAATCAGGAAACTGGAGCTATAGTACAAGTTTACGGCATTAAAGCAAATACTGGAGAGAAGGTAATTCTTTGGGCTGGGAGAATAAAATGCCATCTAGTTAATTGAGCTGAAGCCTTTTATTTTTTTATTTTTGGTATTCTCTCTGTCTGTTTTACGATTCATGTTTGGGGCTCGGAGCTGCCCCTCCCAACAATGCCATCTCTAAAGTTTGAATCCGTGTTCTTTCCTAGAGAGTACAATGTGCTTTACCACTACGCCCTACACTTGTTGGTAGCTGAAGCCTTTTATATTTCTTACTTAACTTGCCTTAGATAGAAGCTTCATGAAGCTTGAATCACTATTGACTTATAGCTAGTATTTCTTCCTCAGGTTGAAATTTCTACTCCCGATGGTAATGAAACCCAGGATGCTTATGAAGAGCTGTATGTTCATCTATCAGCTGACACTTTTGAGAAAGTTGATGGAGCGGTGGCGCTGATTGAGTTGCTAGTTAGTTCAATATCAGTGAGTTCATCCTTCTGAACATCAAGAAAAATTCTCCAAAAAGAAAAAGATTAACAAGTGATATTTATTATTCATATATTTTCTGCAGGGAAATTTAGGTGCTGGTTCAGTGCCTGCGATATCTGGTAATGATGTGAATGTTCTAAGTCAAATCCCTGACACAGCTGTATCATGTGTGACTGATGCTGCTTTAAATCAGCAAGTGCCACAACTTACAATAGCATCTCCACAAGGTCAGTTTCAATATCAGAATTCATGGTTCCCTACCAGCTCTATGCCGCTGAATTTTTCAGCACCAGTTATCAATAGTTCTGTACCTGCACAGTCCTCACCTTCGAACCTGTCTTCACTCTTTGGGCCACGGCCACCTCCTGCGGCTGGATACAACTCAATTGTTCAAAACTCATCCCTTGTTTCATCCAGTCCACAACTTCCAAGACAAGTACAATCACAGCCATATATGCCTCTGATGCATCCTCTAAGTCATACCGGTCCTCAAAATTTTCTTATCCCGAATCCAAATCCTCCATCTTCTCAACCTGGCAATTTTTCTTCACTACCTTTTACTGGAAACCAGCCCCATGCGCTGGGGCCACTCCCTGGCCCTAGACCGTCGATGCCTTTGTTTCCCCAAGCTGCATCTAATGTTTCATCAGGACTGCTAAAAGAGCAGCCAGCAGTACCTGCAGGAAGCTCCTCAGGCTGGTCAGCCAACTCTGCGTCCCCAGGTCTGAGCAATGTAGGGCAACTGGCTCCACCTGCAGTTCTATCCCAGGTGCCTCATCCTGTAATTCCACGGCCGGTTGTTGCATTGAGTTCTTCTGCCCCTCCAAACATGTCAGCTTCTTTTGCAACCGGGCAATCTGGTCCTCGGTTAACCAGTGCACCTGTCAACCATCCATCCTTGCCTTTTCCTCCTGGTCCTCCACTAGTGTCTGCACCACCACCAATGCAATCCTCTTTACCAGCCATTTCCATGGCACAACCGCCAAATCCATCTCTAAATCCAGCAATGTTATCTAGACCAATTATCTCACAAGTACCATCCACATCCTTGCCACCATCTCTGCCAAGAGGAACTTCAGGTTCTATTCCTGGAAACATGGCAAATTTTGCTCCCATAAATCAACCTTCAGCAATAGCTGCTAGATCACAACAGTCAAGTTCAGGGGATTTTACATTTCAACCTCAGCAAACACAGGGCCCAGCCTATCCAATGGTTCCAAGACCAGTCAGTCAGGCTGCAAATCAACATGGTCTAGCCCCCAGATCAGCAGTTCACCTGCAACCACCACAAGCTCCACCTTTCCAGTTTGGTGTGCCCAATTCCACTCCCCAATCAGGAATGCAAGTGTTTCCTAGGCCTCAGGGTGGCAACCAGATGGGTTTGCCACAAACTCTCATGTCTTCTTCACAGCTCGCTGCTCAGCAAAATGCCATGTCTGCCAGACCTCCAGCATTCCCGGGCACCGGTCCTAATCCAGTTCCACAAATGGGATTGAGAAACTTTGTTCCACCTCCCCAAGCACCCAATATTGCTGGTTCCTTTCCTTCTAGGCCAGGGCATTCTTTGCAACATCAACAGCATTACCCACCTCTGCCACCTAGGCCGGGAAATTTCACACCTCCAAACCCCCGATTTTCCAGCAGTGGTTTCCCACAGTCCACTAGGTCTACATCGGGCCATTCTGCCGGACAGCAAGTTTATGATCCATTCTCTCCCACTTCTGTTCCTGGGGCATCTCAACACCAGGGAGGTGGTAAAGCAAATGCAAGGAAACAGGACAGTGATCCCGAGTATGAAGATTTGATGGCTTCAGTAGGAGTAAAGTAGGTAATCATTTTGACTAATTTGTTTTAAGACGGCCATAATCAGGAGATTATATTTCAATGATTTAGACTTTCTGTTTGAAGATGTTAAATATAGGAAAAAAAGGTAGAATAGAAAAGAAATTATTTTCTTCAAATTTGCTGATTTTATATGCATTTATTGACTCTGCTTACTCATTCCTTTGCTGAATATCACTGCTTGGACCATATCCGTTTGAATCTTTTCGAGTTTGGGTCATTCAGATTTGAGGCTTTAGTTTTCTGGAGTTATTACGAATTTAGGTAATTTCTTGTTATGGTTATTTCAGGTTTGTATGGTTTTGGGATTGAACCATTTTGAGTTATGGTCAGTTAGGGTTTAGGGTTAATTTGGGTTCGGATTGAGTTTTTGGATTTGGATAAAAAGGGATAGATTTATTAGAGATGCATCTTGGGATTTAAATTACAGAAATGAACATAGTTTTGGTCGTATAATGTTTAGTTTTGGTCGTATAATGTTTATTGTTATTACATAGGGATGGCAAAAAAACCCGATGGGTTTTGACCTGGATTGATTCAACAGGGTTGGATATTTTTTCTTCCAAAATCGTGTTTTGAGACGAGTTTGATTCGAAAAATATTCGGGTTGGGTTGAGTTTAGAGAAAGTTCGTTAAAAATGTATGATAACAAAATTATACCTAGAAAACAATTAATAGTATCATTTAAAATGAACTAGCATCATAAAAAGTCTTGAACTTTGACTTACATACATACATACACAAATATGAGACAGAAGTCTCTATTTTATTTTGAGAGAAAACTATTGTTGTATTTTGATAAAAAAATAAAAATAAAAATTGTGGCATATCTTTAATTTTGCAAGTCGGGTTTGGACAAATAAATTAATGTTTAATTCATAATTAAAATATAAATACTATCGATTTGATTTTAAAAACATTTATCCTTAAACTAGTCCATCTAATTGACTTGAAAGTCACCATAAAGTACTCACTTTTAGAGTGCAGGATTTAGTTGTTGGATGGGGTTTGATGACCAAACCAACTTTTTGTTGGTCATCTGCTTCCTTGTCTGCAAGCATAACAAAGCTAAAATGATTCCTAGGCATTCTTATTATTTTCAGCAACCGAAAAGAAAATGTAAGCAAATAGTAATGGAAGGGTGCTGTTATTTGAACCTTATCGGATCAGTTAGTATCTCGATTTAGATATACAGGTTGAAATAGTTTTTAAGCGAATTGATTAGAAACAGTAAAAAGAAAAAAAAAAACCCAAAAAATCAGAATAAAAAATTGATGGTTGAATCGATTTCTATAATTTTTTTATAAAATTATTATTTATTTAACTATTGTTTCGTTGATGGTTGAATCGATCAAATTAATTAAACTGAAAATTGACGATTTAACTGATTTAACAATTCATCAATTATTAAAAAAATTATGAAAGGTTTCCAAAGAAAAAAATAGAGAGAAATTTAACATTATTATGATGAAGAATTGTAGAGAAAATTAATTTATTTTAAAAGTTTATAAACGGTAAATGGGAAAAATGAAATGTTAAAATACAATTTTAATTTATTTTTAATTGACAATGTATTAAATTATGTTAAAAATAAAAAGATAAAATTTATTTTGATGGGTCAATTTTATTTTATTTAACATATATAAATTTATATAGTAATTACATGATTTCATTTACTTTTGAATTTTTCAAATATTTGTATTTTTTTATCAATTTTAATATATCAATTTGATAATTAAGTCTATTTTGATATTGAATTTGGATTTCGTAAAAGTACGATGACATGAAACTCTAAATTTGTGTCGCATCATCACTTAAAACTCAAAAAATTTATAAATATTTTATATTATATATGTTTTTAATTTTCAGGTGATGACATGACATCCTAAGACTGTGCCACGTTATCACACATTTATAGAATCTAAGTTTAGATACTAAAATGAACATAATTGTAAATTTCAAATACCAAAGTGGATAAAAAATATAAATATCAAAATAGATCTAATTGTTAAACTTATAAAAGTATTTGGTCAAGTGAAGGACTTAAGATTGAAAAAAGACTGATTGAGAGAAAGTTCACAGCTTAAAAGAATTGGATAAATTGAAAATTCTGTGCTGCATAGTCGACTAGGATCTCAACAAATTGAGTGATGGAAGCAGGGGCGAAGCCAAAAAAATTTTTTAAGGGGGACCGGATGAAATTTTAATTTTTTATAGTTTATATCTTTATAATTTGTAAAGAACTAAATCAATTTTTTATAATTTTAAGGGGGCCAAAGTGTAATTTTACCTTTATTAATTTAAAATTTTTAAAAAAATTTAAAAGCCTAAAATATAATTTTACATTTTAGGGGGGGCCACGGCCCATGCCAGCCCCCCTGGCTTCGCCCTTGGACGGAAGTTGAGAGGGTGTTGTGGTCACCCATGTCTAGAATGTATAAGGTTAATGTAGGGTAATGAAATTAGTGGTGGCTCTTTTATATTTAGGAAAGTGTTCTCATTTCAAACGTTTCTCTTATAGAGTTGCTCATATGACCCAATTAGGGATGACGCCAGAGAATTAATAGATGTCTTGATCCCTTAAAATGAAAATTTTAATATTCATGTCAATTGAATCTTAATTCGATTGGCATGAGTATTATTATCAATGTAGGAGGATGTGAGTTTGAGTGCACTGAAGCACGTTATCTTCCTATTTATAGACTGGGAAGAGACTATGAATAGTTCTAGATATTATATCTAAAAGAGCAGATATAATCAAAACTTATAATGAGATTCTTTAAAAAAAAATATTTAATATTCATAACTTTGACTTTATTCCTAACATTTGATTACCAAAAATGGCTTGTGATATTTAATATTCATTATTATTATCCTTAAATCTGACCTGTGAATTGCAAGTTGCAACTTATTCGTCATTATCGTATACTTATGGGTTTAAATATGCAATAAGTTCTTGTACTATTTAAAAATTTAGGTTTTAGTTTTTATATTTATAAATCATATCATTTTAATCCCTTACTTTTTTAGTTTTTAAAATTCAAGTTCAACTGTTAAAATTATTTTGTTAAATTCAGACTAATTACAATGTCATTTTTTTTAGTTACATTGCTACTAAATGAATACTTTTTTTTTTAATTTTAAAATACCATACCAACAAATTTAATAAAAAAGAAAATTAACAATGTTAACAATTAAATCTAAATTCTGAAATCTGAAAAGTACAAGGACTAAATTCTTGGAAGTAAAAGTACAAAGACTAAATTCTAAATTTGTGAATAGTACAGGGACTTATGACATACTTTAACCTTACTTATTTATTAATTAAAAATAAACAATAACACTTTATTTATACTAGACTATGATACACTCATAACTTGGGTGAAAATTTAATTATATAACAAATATATTTTATAAAAAATATGATGTAAATAACAAATAAGGTTTCGATTAAATGTTAAAATATATAAAGGCTTGAGTTCAAATATTTTATATATGAAATATATAAAATGATAACAGCACCCACAAAATAATACAGTTTACTTTGTAAAATAAGAGAATTTTCATTATTATACAACTGAGTTGGTGTCCGATTGACTCACAACACTAACTCAATCAAATGTTCAATATATAATATATAGATTAATATTAATATATATTTTTGGGTGAATATTTGATGTACTGTTAGTGTATGAGTCTTGCACACCGCCAAAGAGCTTTAAGACGACACCTTTTCATCGATGAAATAAAAAATAGTGAAGGACTTACAAATAAATACTAATAACTTTATTTAAACATAAACCCAAAACCCAAAGTTGGATATAAACTCCAAACTCTAAACTTGAAAGCTTGAAATTTGATATAAACCCTAAATCTTCCACTATTTTTTTTTGGTTAAAACAATGATGAGGTATCGTGTTGCTGTCCATTGGTAGTATCTGAAACTTATACACGGACGATACATCACATACTATTTCTATTTGGTTTAAATATGCCATCAATCTCTGTACTCTTCTCAAATTTTGAATCTAGTCTATCTACTTTTCAGATTTCAAATTTCAAGTCCAATTGTTAACATCGATAAAATTTTTCATTAAATTTGTTGGTGCAACATTTTTGAATAAAAAAGTATTCACTCAGTAGCCTCATAACTAAAAAAAATAGTGTTATAATGAATTTGAATTTAACAAAACAATTTTAATAGTATTAACAATTAGACTTGCATTTCGAAATCTGAAAACTAGATAAACTGAATTCCTAAAAATAATAGTATGGTGGGACAAGGTTGTGATATATCCCATCAAAAAGCAAAATTACTCGAAAAAATCTCAAATTTTTTATTTTGTAAATTACAAGTGGAGGGCACAACCCTAACAACAACGCAACTAGTGTGATTCAAACTCAGGCCACATCTGGGGCAGTGAACATCCTAACCATCAAGCCAACACACGAATTAAAAATTTCCCAAATTTTGAGTTAAAGCAAGGTGGCAAAATCTTTTTTTTTTGTGAATTACAAAAGGAGGGCACAGCCCTAGTAACAACGCGATTAATATGATTCAAACTCAGATCACATCTGGGGCGATAAACACTCTAACCAACCATCAAACCGGTACACAAGTTTAAAAAATCCCAAAATTTGAGTTAAAGCAAGGTGGCAAAATCAAAATCCTTTTCTTGTAAGAAAACAAAAAGAAATTAGAAAAATGAATTTGGGGTTGTTAATTTCTTGCTTGTGTTAGTATCAACAAACCTACTTTTTTTTTTTTACAAACAAACAAAAAAGAGAAAACACAAAGATTCTCTATCAAATTCTTCATTAAAATTAAGCCTTAATAATAACTATGTTGAATTCATTGCATGCATTCAGCATTCTTGTTATGGTCGATGATTACTTTGAATGTGACGTCGTTTATGTTATATATAAATAACAAAAACATAAATTTATTATGATTTAGCTCTTTCAAAATGTTAAAATTATAGTTTAATCCTTTTAAAAATTATAATTCTATTTTAATCTCTCAAAAATTTTATAGCTTTACACCTTAAAAGTTTTAACCGGAAATAGTTATGGAAAATTATATGATACATTACTTGTGGTGTTTTAAAACTTCAGAATCACGATTTGGAGAATAACACGTATCAATTTAGAGTATTACGAAAATTAAATTTAATTTTTTTTGAAAAAAATGAGAATCACATGTTAATACCTTTAATATATTAGATAATTTTTAAAAAAATTAACTATTTTTAGAATTATCTATTTCGATTGAATTATTATAAAATTAACTCGTGGCATCGAATTTATTCGAAAATTTTGATTTAAAATAAAGATAGATTATTTTCATAAGAAAAAGACTAAACCCCAAGTAAAGCAAAAGAAATCTTTTAGTCATTGCTTTCAAGATAATATACATATATATATATTCTTTTTGTTTACTTTGTGTATACATACAATCACAATGAAATCAACCCCTTCTAACCCCAAATCCCATAAATTTAAACCAAACAATATTTCCCTACCACCACCAACACACTTTTGTTTTCTTTTCAATTTTATCCCCCAAACCCTCCCTACAAGACATTTTTTCTTGTTGTCAATTAAGCCCCCAAAATTATTGCAAAGCTTAATCAAAGACAAAAGGGAACCCCCCCCCCAAAAAAAAGAAGACCTTTGTATACAAATATTCACCTAATTGACACATCTAAAAATACCCCCTTTCACCTCTATTAATAATAAATAAATAAATAACCCTTTACCTTTCAATGTCCATAATTGCATACCCTTTTCCCATGTGAATAAACCCTTTGGTGGGTTCACCTTGTTTATTGCTTCCCTTTTGAGATTCAACGTCTTCTTCTTCTTCTTCTTCACCAAGTTCAAAGTGATCATTTTCATGGCTTTTCAATGTTGAATACTCAACTTTTTGACCATATAATTTGACCAAAACAAGATAAAAGGTCATAGCAAAAATGGTAACACCAATCAAAGCCCAACTAAATTCTATATTGACTAATGACTTAGCTCTATGAAGTGCTTCATCACTTGAACATTTAACCACTTGGTGCCCCACTTCTAAATGGATGAAACAACCTTTAGGGATCAAGTTTGGGGTCCAAAGCATAAACCCCATGGTCATAAGCCATAACCCTTGGTACAAAATGCTAAGAGACCTAATGAAACTAACCATAAAGCTCTTTGGGTACCCAATTCCCATTAAAGTTGTGACTAAAGACACAACTATAGCGCTTTGTAATAGCAAATGGTATTGGCCTTCAACTCCCATATGATCAGCTGAGTGAAGATGGAACAGAAACAGCTGTTGGGCAAAGGCAATTGCTCCAAGGAATTGTGTTAAGCTATGCTTAAACATAAGGTCGATATTGATGCTAGTTTTGTCAAGGACTATGGAAAAAGCAGCATATATGAAGAAAGTCATTGATATAGCTGAGTGTTCAAAGTTATGAAGATGGTTAGATGGGATGGTTCCATCAGTGTCAAAAGGTTGATGCTTTGCTGGACCAATGAAAAGCTCCATTGATATGGAGATTGATGAACCAACCATGATCAAAACCAGCTCCAAGTACCTAAATTTCAAGGTTGGGAACCATGGGAAAGATGTGTATGAATTTGGGTTTAAAGAATGAAGCTTGATGTGATTGAAAAGATGCCAAAACCCAAGTGCAAAAAATGCAAAACCCGGTGCAACATGTCCCACTAAAGTACCCATTTTTTTTTCCCAAGGCAAAACAAAAAGAAGGACTTGTTTGGAGGGAGAGAAAAGGAGGGAAAAAGAAGGTTTTTTGATGAAGGAAAATTGATGGGGTGATGAAGGGAGGGGGTTTAGTTTTTAAGGGGGATGGGTTGAGTTGAATTTCTAAGGACTCTAGAGGGTTCCATTGAGAAGGGCTTTCAAAGTTTTGAACTTTAGTATATGAAAATTTTAGATAAGGAATGTGAAGATTAAACAAAGTTGACCATCTTTAAGTTTCTTAATTTTTAGCTAAGATGGCCTCTTGTTTTTCTAGAATACATAATTTTCATACCAACAATCAAAACCCCCTTTTTGACATGACTAGAATTAGCCTATTTTGAGTTCAAAAGGGTCATACTGTTTCTATGATTTGATAGATTAGGCTTATCAGGGTGAGGTAAAAATATAATTTTCTGGAGGAGATAAGGATGAAATTAGAACTTTCTTTTAAGGTTTAAAATTGATTTTCAAAATTTTGAAGATTGATGTGTAATTTTATTAAATATTAATTTATAATTACATGATTTTTAAATGGACTATATTGAAATTTCACCATATTTTGGAGGGGGTGATGGCCCTCGCATGCCCTCTCTAGTGATGTCCCTGGACGGAGAGCCAAAAGTTAAAAAAATAAAAAATAAAAAGAGTTAAATTGAAGTATATATTTTCTTTAAGGACTAAAATTGCATTTTTACTATTTTATTTACAGGGGCTAAGATCACTATCTATCCCTTTCGGATTTATCACAAATTTAATATAATCTATATATTATTTTTTAGGTATAATATTTGATACACTTATCTGTAAATATTAATGGGATAAATTTAATGCTTATAGATTTTATATAATTTAACCTAAAAAAATCCTTTAATATTTATATTTTTATCAATTTAGACTTAATTCTAAAAAATTAACAAATTCAACCTAAACAATTACATGTTTACACAAATATTACAAGATAAATTTGTTAAATTAAACTAAATTGACAGAATGTGTAAAAATTAAGGGTCAAATTTATTATTATACCAATCAAAACTACATGCAATTGAGGTAAAATATTATCGTTGTAATTAATTATCCTTAGTTGCTACTTTCGAAATTGACAATGATTAAATTGTTTAGATTTCTTTTGAAAATGACTAATTTACTCAATTTCGAAATTGACAGGGACTAGAGAGATCTTTTTACTGACTTTTTTTTTAACTCAATATGACTTTTTTTTTAACATTTAAGGTTAATTTGAAATTGCTTTTGAACATTGTGATCTAAAAATTTAAGTATTTAATATTACTGTAAAAAAAATATCGTGAAAAGTTAAAATGTTCACTATGATGTAAAGGAAAAATAAATTAATTTAAATGAAATTTCATATTATGAAATTAATTTAAGTGTTAATATTATGATATATATATATGAAATATCAATGGTAAATATGTTTAAGCAATTAATATAAATTAATTGTAAATTTAATTTCAATTTATAAGTCATATCTTAAATATTAAAATCCCGTATAAATATAACTCTTATGTTTTTAATAAAAATTTATTTTTATTTTTGATATAATAATTTATTTGATCTTTCAATTTTATAAAAAATATTATTTTAACCCTCAATTTATTTTTTCGTCTCTTTTAGCCATTAAACTTGCATTATTTTCTGACATGTCAGTCCATGTATATACCGCGTTAGCAATTAATGTTGTGTATGCCACATAAGCAAAGTTAACAGATATTAACTTTTCCATCCATTTTGGAGTGATTTAACAAACAATACAAATTTAAAAGCTAAAAGAGATGAAAAATTAAATGAAATGCTAAAATAATTTTTTTGTAAAGTCGAAGGACTAAACAAAACATTATACCTTTATTTTTCAAAAATCACTTTTTTTTCTTTTTAAAATTTCTAACCCAACATGTTTTTTTTCTAATCTTTTCATTTTCCAATAAAATAAAAACAAAAATGACATCTTTTTCCCACTTTTAAAGTTTTTTAAAAATTGAATAAATAACAAAATTCTTCCAATTTTCAATCCAAATATTTATTTTAAAAAAAATAGTAATTTAAAATTTTTTAAAAAATAAGAATTTATTCAAATTATTTAAATATTAAAATTTTAAAATAAAAGATTAAATTGACGAGAAGCATGTGTTTCATGCTTGGGTCATCAATAAAAGTTGAAACGTTACGAAAGAAACGTACAAGTTTGCTATTGCTTTCATGTAGGCCGCTATTTAGGTTGCTTCTCGTGGGGCATATTTATGAAATTTTAATTTTGGCTGCTATTATTATTTAATTCCAAACTAAATAATATTACGTGAAGCTCAAACAAAACCAATATATTTTTCCAATAATTTTATTATTTTTTATTTTCAGGATAAAATTATTGGGTTTTTTTAATAATAATTTTTTTTGGAGTACGACTATGTTTTTCTTGGTTCCTTTAGAGTATTGTTCAACCCAAATAGAATTTTTGAGATGTTTATTATGTATTAATTCGTAATTTTATTATTTTTGAAGAGTTTAAATAGAATTTTTTTATTTTTTGGGGGTCAAATATGGTTATTTATAAAAATTAGAACTACAATAGTCTATTTTTTATGGGCCAAGGCCTTACTTGTCTCCCTTGTATTTGCCACTGCTTAAAATTAATGTTTTTTAAAATCGAACTAGTAGTTGAACCAGTTAGATCACCTATTTGATTAATAAATTATTAAATATATATATATATATAAACCTAGTTCAACCGGTCTATATTGATTCGTAAGTTATATAAGAGACCAAAAATTAATATCTACGATAAATTTGGAATAAATGCAAACAAAAACCTTATATATCCATTATCTGAATCTATATCGTTTATTCATATAACAAATGCGAATTCAGATTCGAATATTTGAACCCATTGATTATATAATGCTAATGATTTTTATTTTTTATATATTAAAAAAGAATTTTAGCAAAGTTACAGATTCAAACGTCCGACTTACTGTTATTCTTATGAAAACTAAGATATTATTAGGGGGTGTTCAATCGGTTAACTGACCCGAATTATCATTAACTGAATTAACTGACCCTTTTAAACCCATAACCCTTAATCAAACCGAATTTTTTCAGTTAATTCGGTCGGTTAATCAAATTAACTAAAATTTATATTTTTTTTTGTTAAAACAAGTATAAAACATATAAAAAATTAATCGAATTCAATATAAGTAAAATGTATATAAAAAATATAAATTTTTGGTTAATTCAGTTAATTAACCGATTTCAAACCAAATTAATCGTTAACCGAACTTCCAAAAAATTATTAACTAACCGACTAACTGAATTCGGTCGGTTAACCGAATTAATTCGATTTTACCCAAAATTTGTACACCCTTAGATATTAATTCACGTCTCATCATATGTAATTCACATGTGTGGGTTCTCTCTCTAAATTTTACCTTATTTAAATCTCACAATAAATTAATTTTGTCTAGATTTATTCCGATATAAATTCAAATATATTTCAATTACTCTAACTATAATTCATTAAGAAATATTATTTGCAATTATACTTACAAATTCCCCAAAGTCAAAAGGATTTATGCTTATCAATTTGGCCAACCTACCTTAATTATCTAGGATTACCTTACCCTATACGCATTATTTTAGAACCATATTCGTCTAATTAATTCTTTAAAATTTCTCCTAAGAACCCCAAAAGTTTTATTTATTTCTAATTTTCGGTCATAATCAAGCAAATAAGTTACAATTTGGTCCACATGCAATAAGAAAATTAGGAAAATATTAAAGTTTTTGGACTCCTTTTTCCCCCAAAGGAATTTTCCTCCTTAAGCTGCCATGTTAATTGACATAAATTTTTTTTATGGAATAATTAATTATTAATATATTTTCTAACAAGTAATTTTTACAATTTTTTGTTTTAGAATAAAAAAAGGGGTAAACTACAAAAATAATAACTTTTGTTTGCCTCAAATTACATTTTAGTCACTTATATTTGAAATGTTACGTTTTAGTCACTTACGTCATCGTTTTGTTATGAAGTGGTCACTTTTTACTGTTAAATTTTGTTATCTCCCTAAAGGTGGTCCTACCTGGCAGTCCAAATTAATTTTATTTAATTAAAACCTATTTTCATCCTAGCAACTAGACATCCAAGTTGGCATTTAAAACCTATTTGGACAGCTATGTAGGACTGTCGTTAGGGAGGTAATAGAATTTAACGGTAAAGTAACTACTTTGTAACAAAACGATAATGTAAGTGACTAAAATGTAACATTTCAAACATAAGTGACTATTTGTGTAATTTACCCTAAAAAAAAGAGAGAACATAGATACTATACATTGAACTTTGGAGATTCCAATCCAGCTGTACTTTAAGGAAATTATTATTTTCTTTTTATTTTCTATGTTTCTAAAAAAGACTGCCAAATAGCCAACGGGGACATGGAAATTTCTTTTATCTTTCAATAAAAGAACTTGAAAATGACAATGTTGGATTTATGGCTATCATTGAGTAATTACTCGATGGTCCAATTTGTTTTAAGTCCTTGTATTTTTTGGATTTTTAAAATTTAGTCATTCTATTTTGATCTAAAAACACTATTAACTGACTCCTATTAAACTTAAATACACGTTTTCCATTGCACTTTTAACTTTTTAAATCAAACAAGTAGAGGGATTAAATTTCAAACATCTAAAGAATACAAGGACTAAGAGCGTAATTAAACATTGTTTGATGTAATTATATAGTTAAATTTAATAATTGATATATCAAGGTATTAATCATATAAAAAAATATATAAATATTGATTATATTAAATTTAATAAAATAAATAGTTTAATTTTTCAGTGAGTCAACTTCCAAGCAAAATCAGATTTTGCTGATTTGAATCATAAAATAGTTTTGAGTTGAATTTTGGATTAATTTAAGTCTAATGTCGAGTTGTGTTTGTAATTGTGTTATTTTGCTTAAGCTTGCACGCAATTTCCTTTCCTCATAGCCATCTTTGTACATTTCCCTCACATGCCCCTCTAAAACCTTAGCAAAAACTATACAAGTTTTGACAATAATATAAAATCTTTTTTTTTCTTTAAATTGATTTCAAAACAAAAATCGAAATTAAGTATATATCTTATGTGTTCATTTTTCGATGATCGTGAGTTTTCCTGTATATGCACACAAATGTGATTGATTGGTATAGTTCTTTAGCGACATTAAAAGAGAAAAATACATTCACGTTATCAACATGGTATGATCTAATAAAAAAATGGTGTGTTTATTGCTAAAGCATATTGTGCTAAAAATGCGAATGTATTAACTTTTTTGAGTGTTGTTGCGTTGAAGAACAACCGTTAAAAAAACAACACATTCATAAGGTTTTGTCCTCTGATTTTGATTAGAGTTTATCAGTACTCACTAATAATTCATCATCTTGAGGGAAATTGTTATTTGTAATCACTTTATTAAGTAACTTTATCGAGTAAATCAGGCTGACTAGGGGAACAAGGAGGAGCTAGTACAACTTAGAGTCAATGAGATACCTCACTTGACACGGCATGATCACAATGATCAAGCTATGTCCTTCATTGATACCTCTCTCTAGCATGTTCAAAATGTGGGCCTTTACCAAGTTACATCAAGGCCCACTTAAACAGCTCTATGACGAGTCCAGAGACCATTTAGGCGGTTCCAAAGAAAATTGACAACCTCCCCAATCAAATCTCCACCATAGCCAAGGGTGAATCTAATTTTTTTTTAACAGGGGTTGGAATTGAATTTTAAATTTTTAAGAGGTCAAGATATAATTTAATTTTTTTATTAATTTATGATTTCATCATTTTTGGAAAAGATTAAACATTTTTTTCATTTTGGGGACCAAAGTACAATTTTACCATATATAAATTTATTATAATAATATTCTACATTGGGTATATTTAATTACAAATTAACTCCAATTATAGTGCATATTTCTTAATTAATTAATAACTAATTGCTTTAAATATTTTAGACGTCAACACATGAACATGTCTCCAATTGTGGTACATCTTTCGTAATTACTAATCAATTGCTTTAAATCCAATTAGAATTTGTCATGTGGTCCAAATTGTAAGAATTATTTTTTTCTCAATAATATTATATAAAAAAACATAAAAAAAAATTCAATTAGTTTCGTAAGCCTCTCGCATTGAATATTAAATTGTTTACACTAAACCCTTTTTAAATTCCATCCCTCTACTTTATAAAAATTTTAAAAAATTAATTTTATCATATTTTGATCTAAAGGTGATTGTTCGATCAAATCAAGTGAAAAATTTTTGAGTTAATTGAGTTCATGAATCATATTTTATCATCCTAACTCAATTTGAAATTTTTTCGAATCGAGTCGAGTGAAATAAAATTCGAATCGATTCCAATCTAGTGAAATTGTTTGAGTTAAATTAAAAAAAAATTAAACATGTCAAATAAAAATATCGTTACAGTATAACTAATTTAATGTTAGAACACGTAAATTTGAAACCATATATATTTGAAAAAAAATTTCAAAGCAAAAAATTGAAAAAAAAAAGAAAAGATATTTGAGTATGATAAATTTGAATCATTAATTAGGTCCCAAAATTACTAATTTAGAAAATTTTTAAAATATTTTTTTTTGTAATTTTTGTTGTAAGAGAGACCAATTTGCTTATTTTTAAAGCTGACAGGGACCAAAAGAGTATTTATAGTTATTCGAATTATTTGAGTTATTCGAATTGTGAAATTCAACTCAACTCAAACTCAAAACTCGAACCGAGCTATTCGAGTTTATTTGAATAATTCAAATAACTTGATTTGGTTAACTCGGAATTCGAAATTTTTTCGATTTTTTGGATTGAGTCGAATTTTGCTCACCCCTATTTTGATCATTATATTTTATGAAAATTGAGAAAGTAGTCTAATTGGTGATAAATATAATAACTTGAATTTTCTATTCTTACTAATATATTACATATGCATTGCTTAAATTCCGATTTGTGTTAATTCTTTGCAAATAAATTATTGAACTATTGATTTTTAGGTCAACGATTTAATGATAAGGTTTAATAGTGTTTGCCAATAATTGGATTAACTTCTTAATTTTTGTAAAGTAGAGAGATGAAATTCGGAATTAAACCATATTGAATTATAAAATTAGTATATATATATATAATTCTTTAACAATTATTGCTAATGAGGCATTAGTTGTGTTAGCAATGTTGAGATTTTGAGTTCCACTCTATGTAATTCTGTCTAGATTTATTCTAATTTATATCGGGCAACGTAAAAACAATATTTAGAATTATTCTCATCTAGATCCTATTTTTGTAATAATTGATATATATTATTTTTATAATTGTACATAATTATACTTGTAACTTAAGAAAATCTCTTTAACAATTATTCAAAATCCACATTTCCAACATGCATATGATATTAAAATATGAAACTAAATTATTTTATGAGATTGTAATTGATCCTTAAAAATCTCAGAGATTGTGGGGCAAATCATGTTTTTAATTATTCTTTTTCTTTGATTATTGTTTCAATTATATCATTTATCCACTTTGCGGTGATGATGTGGTATAATTTTATAAATTAATGTGAACAAAAATAATTCAAGGACTAAATTGGGTAAAATTAACAAATTCAGGGACTAAATGTTGTTTTATCCCTTTACTTTTTAAAATAAATAAAACTACTAAAACCATAGGTGTCACTGAGTTTGAGTGATATTAAATTCAATCAAAAGCATTACATATAATTAAATTGCAGTACATGCACGATATGGATGAAAAAAATTATGTAACAAATATATAAAAATTGAAAATAAAATTAAATGTGACTTTGATCGAAGCTGTAAAAATGTAAAACTCATGATATTTTGAGTTCAAAACATATGATTCTTAACGTGTATGTATTCTTCTAAATTTATCAAAAATATATAAAAAAAAATTCCCAGAATAATATTTGTTGCATTGTAAAAGGAATAGTTTGTTTCTAATTTCATAATTGAGTTGGGACTTAGTTGATCGGTAATATCAACTCAGTCAAGTACACTATAATAATGCTAGATTATGGCGTATCTGAAATGAGAATAGAATCATATAATAAATATATTTATTAAAATCGATATAGATAACAAATAAGGATTTGACTGAATGGTAAAGTACAAATGTTGAAAACTATAGAAACATAAGTTTAAATCTAATTAAGTATATATATTTTATACAAAAAAATATATAAAATAACAAAGACCTCAAAATAATGTATTTTAGTTTTTATATAGTATAGGTATAGATATATCACAATTGTGTATATTTATTCTAATTAATTCCATTTTAGTGTTTATTTTTATATTTATTTATTTATATAATTTTTTTATACTAGCTAAAATTGAACTATTACTTTGAAATATTAAAGGGTTATAGTGTAAATTTGCAAATTTGCTACCACATTGTAAGTGGATATTGAAATTTGTCACTATACTTTATTTTGATTAATGTTATCTACTATACTTTAAGAATATGGATAAACCCTGAAAACTCACGGTTCAAGGTTCGGGGTTTGGGTTCTGAGTTTAGGGTTCAAGATTTAAGGTTCAAGATTTAGGTTTTAGGTTTTAGGTTTTAGGTTCAAAGTTCGAGGTTCTAAAACAATACAAAATTAAAAAAAAACCGAACATATGTAATAATTATTTCTTTTATTACATTTACAATTAACTCCCATATTCTTAACGAAAACAAATCACTACTAAATTAAATATCATTTTTCCTGAGATTTGAAGCAATTAGGTGAATTTTAAACTTACAAATGATCATATATGTTAAATTTATAAATATCATAATAATATTTAAATATGTCTGTCGTATATATATATATTTATATATATTATATGACTATCTTGCTTTCATCTTATTAATTAATTAATATATGTTCATCAAAGTTGACTAACTGCTAAATGTATTAATTAAAATATTAAATTTCACATTTAATCCATTAATTAGCCCCCAAGAAACAAATTAAAATTGAAGTCACTGGTGACGTTGTTGGACCAACGTGCCAATTTAATATAATATTTGCCTTTATTGTCATATATATATATATTGATTTTTCGATGTATTTATTGAGGTGAGCTCGATAATTAATTTTTTATATTTTGTAGATCTATTAAAAGAACAGATGCTGACCATGAGTTATAAACTTATTTCATATTCAGTATGAGAATCGAATTTCCGATTATTTTCTTAAAAATGGGAACTGATTATTATTTTTGCATTAACCAATTTAAAGATTGTATTATTTTTTTGGGAAAATAAAAAATTATATTATCAATCATACCAATTACCAAATAAAGCCAAATTTTTTTTCCCTGGATTTTTCAAGTGTGCAGGACATTCCAAAGGTATCAGGGGGTCTAGTCAAAGGAGGGGACATCACTTTGGCGGCTAAATCTTAAATTTGATAATTTTTTAATTTAGTCCCTAAACTTTTTTAATCTATATTAATCCCTAACTTGGTAATATTTTTCTATTTGACACATGAGATGACGTGGCATTTTAATATGGTGCTACGCTATGATAGAGATTAAAATTGAAAAAAATTGTCAAATTCAAGAACTAATGTGGATATGAGAAAATTTGGAATTCTTTTTAGGGGCTAAAAATTAAATTATAAGTTCTTTAGAAGTCAATATATACATTTTATCATGCATTAATTTATGATTTCGTCACTTCTAAAGGGACTAAACAAAATTTTTATTTTCGAGGGGATAAAGCGCAATTTTACTACACGTTTAATTATAAATTGACTATTTATAATAGGATAAAATTGCAATTTTCCATTTTGGGTTTGCTCTTGAATAACCTATTCATTGGTCAATCTAATTGCCCGAAATTTGGGAGGATTTGGATAAAAATATTAAGCTAATTTAAAACATGGGCTCGGCTCGAACTTGAACATTCAATGCCTGAGCTTAGCCCGACTCATTTTTAAGTTTATAATATTTTATTTTTATATATTAGGTAATTTATATCACATTAAAAATATAAACATATACTAAATAAATAATACTACTCTTGATGTAAACATTAAAATAATGTTAAAATGATTGTCTAAAAATTTTTAATAAATAAAAAATAAAAAAATATTAAATTAAAATAATATAAATATTTTTTAAAAATAATATGGACGAGTCTAAAATAGACTTGAGTTAATTTTTTTGCAAATATGGGCAGACTTGAGCAAAATTTTAAGCTCATATCTTAAGTTTGGTCAAGCTTGAGAAAACATAAAATATGTTAATATCATACTTAGACTCTACCCGACTTGAACCCAACCTGACCCATCCATGAACACCTCTACTCCTGAATATGGGCAAAAAAAAATATTATCAAATTTAGTTGAATTGTAATTAGGGTTGAAAATTCATTGAACTAAAACATTTTGGTCAAAATCTAATTCAAAGGTTCAACCCCTAATTTTAATTCAAAACAAAGTGTATCAAAGTCAAATTTCCCCTTTTTATCCATTGCTCACATGATTTTTGTTTCAATTTATTAAAAAAAGTTATTTTATGTTTTGTAGTGTTTGATTTTGAGTTTGGAGGTTCATATGCAATGTGGCCCACTAATCTCTACTCCTGAATATGGGCAAAAAAAAATATTATCAAATTTAGTTGAATTGTAATTAGGGTTGAAAATTCATTGAACTAAAACATTTTGGTCAAAATCTAATTCAAAGGTTCAACCCCTAATTTTAATTCAAAACAAAGTGTATCAAAGTCAAATTTCCCCTTTTTATCCATTGCTCACATGATTTTTGTTTCAATTTATTAAAAAAAGTTATTTTATGTTTTGTAGTGTTTGATTTTGAGTTTGGAGGTTCATATGCAATGTGGCCCACTAATAAATTTTGAATGAAAAAAATAAAATAATAATCAATGAACTCATGTATTTTTTTCTAGATCTTTGATATATTGGATTTAAGCAATATTTGGAATTAAGTCGGGTTAAAACCAATTTTTATTTTCAGAAATTTAGTCATCATGTTTTTTAAATTTTAAAATTTAAGTCCAACTGTTATTTTTTTGAGTTAAATTCATGTTCATTACAACATCATTTTTTTAATTACATAGCTACTGAGAATTTTTTAAATTTTAAAATACCAAACCAACAAAATGAACAAAAAAAAAATAGTTTGACCTGAATTTTGAAATTTGAAAAATAAAAGAACTAATTTTCTAGAAATAAAAGTACGTTGATTAAATTTTAAATTTTCCAAGAATGCAGGGACTTCTGGCATATTTTAACATTTTTAATAAATAAATATTATCATATAATACTAATATTATATACTAGAAAAGACTTTTTTTTTACGAAGTTACCACTTAATTTCAATCACAAATAGTACCCAACAAGGATTTACAATCAAAACAAAATCATTATGATGAACACACGGACTGAAGTCGTAATTTATCTTGAGTTCAAGGACTAAGACCAAAATAAACCAAACTATATTCCAGTTTAGGCTGCAATAAAATTGGACCCATGCGGACCCTTTAAAATTTATAAAATTCAATTTTAATTTATTTAAAAAATTTAAGATTACAAACTAATATAGTAAAAAATATATATTTTAATCCTATTAAAAAATATAATTTTATTTTCACCCTAAAATTATTTCAGGATTAATTCTTAATTTTCAAATATTTATTACAATAATAAGACATATCACACTTTTAAAAAAATACTATTTGAAAATAATATTATTAAAAAAACAGTCAAAACTCGAACAGTAAAACAAACGTGAATCTATCATAAATAAAAACAGATTATATTAAAAAATAGGAAAAAAAAAACTCATGATGGTATGTCATTATTACCATCTAACATGTCGATATCAGAATCCTAGGTTGTCACTTTTAAGGTTCTTTAAATTAAAAATAAATAAATAAATAAATTGAAGAATGAGAATGAGGCTGTCTCAATGAATCCATTCACACATTAACATGTTGCGGTTTCCGATAAATCTAAATTATTATCAATTGGGCACACATTCATTTAATTTTGTCTTTAAATAAAATATTATTTTTTAATATTAAATAAATCATTATACAACTATATAGTAACACATGTTTATAAGCAATATTTTTCAGTAAAATGGGTCTAGATTTTTTTTTGAGTTTTTTTTGTTTTAAAATATTTTTTAATGTTTAAATTGATTTATAGATATTGTAATGAAATAACGTAAAGAATGTAAGCTTGTAAGGAAAGAAGATAAGACAAAAAAGGTAAAAATATAACCGAGGCTCCTATATTAAGAGTTAAATTATAATTTTACTGGTAAATTAGTCGTTGTATGTTAGTTCAAAGAGCATATTGGTGCTTTTGATTAAAAATTTCATCCATTTGTATTGTTAAAAACTGACGTAGCTAATGGAATTACTAAAATGATACGTGGCACGTCATGTTGATGTATAAAGACCAATTTTTAACTGTCAAATGGATAGAATTTTTAACAAAATGATCAGTTTGCTCTTTGATTTAACATACAATGACTAATTTACCCATTTTTTGAATAGAGGGGGCAAAATGCAATCCGACTTCTATTTAAATAGCTAACTTAAGCTCATTTTAGACTCACCCATATTTTTTAAAAATATATATTTATATTATTTAAAAATATATTTAATGTTTACATTATAGTAGTATATAATCTATGTAAAATTACATAAAAAAAGGGGTTGGGCTAAACTCAGACCTTAAATGTTTAAGCCCGAGCTCAATCCATATTTTAAACGGGCCCTCATTTGTTTGCTTTTGACTTAATGTTTCATTCCTAAAATTCAAAGGGCTTAAATATCTATCTATCTATCTATATAGGTATGTTGGTTTTTATTACTTTGGTGAATAACATGGACTATCCTACATGCAAGAATTAGAACATCCTATTGCAATACACACATTCTATTCTGATTCAGACATTCAAGGATCAACTGTCTGCAAGCTTGAAATAAAAGAACAGTCGAAACCACGGGAGGGACGAGTCTTGAGTGTAGGCGGTCGCCGGTTTTACGACGATGGTTCGAGTATTGTTTCCTCACTGTTTCTACCCCAAGGCATGCAATTAAAACCATTTGCTGCTACATCATTGAACCATACCAGATGGCTATGGTTATATGCTGTGATTCTCCTACAGATATGTAGAATGGATTTTCTGAGCACTTTGCATGCAACCAAAAAACCAGACATCTATGTTCCATGCCTGGACTTCATTGATACATGTTCCAAGGATCTATATGCCCCTTTAACCATGTTGGGCTGGTCCATAATGTATAGAGTTTATGCCAAAGGAATACAAGAACAGCCCCAACGATAGTTTTAGTGAATTGGGTCCATTTTTGATGAATGGAGGACCAAATTGTCATTTTCATATATACACATAAAAATTGGATTATTATCGGATGAACCGATAGTTGAGTTAAAAAGTTGTCATGTGTTTTTTATTAATTTATTTATTTTTTAATATAATTTATTAACACTAAGTAATTTTTAATAGTGATAAAGTAACAATTAATCTTTGAGATTACATCACGTCATCACCTAAACAATTATATTTTATTTATAAAAATAATTAGGTAATAACATGACACAATTTCAGAACTTCAGAACAGTCTTTTTTTTTCTAGTTTTATAAATCAATAATAATTTACATTTTAATTAAAGAGGAACATAAATATCCTCTCAATTCCTCCTCCACAACTCAGATTATTTCACAATTTCACAAAACAAAAAGATTGTCACAGAAAGATCCCATAGTGGATAAGCATATTTATCCATAATTTCACTTGATTAAATATCTTTTATATATATATATATAAAAGTTATAAATTGCAACTGAAGTTACCATTTATTATTAGGGGTGTAGTTAGGGCGTTGGCAGTGGCCCCGGCCCCCTAACATTGAAAATTTTTTATGGGGACCCTTTAAAAATTTTAAAATTAGTAAATATAAAATTACACTTTGACCCCCTAAAAATGATAAATTTTGATTTAATTTTTTAAAAATTATAAAAATATAGACTATTAAAATATTTATAAAAATTAAAATTTGATTTCGACCCCTCTAACAAAAATTTCTACCTTCGCCCATTACATCAATAGAATTAATTTTAACTCTAAAATTATGATTTACTCTATCAGTAAATCATTTCATTATATATAAAATATAAATTTTGTATTAAAAAATTTACTTGTTTATGTTTTTTCTCCTTTAAATATTGTCTTAGCTATGCCAGCTAACCCGCATGGTGCCATTGTGTTATATATAGTACACATTCTATAGGAATTCAATACCAAATCCCTCTATAATTTAGCACATCTTGTGCGCCAAAGATCGTGCAGAAGATGGCTAGGATTCCTCTTCTCTTAGCTTCCAAATTCATCTTCTTATCCATTTTATCCTCCTCAGGCGTCATCCGATGCACCCGAGGCGAAAACAATGACGATCATGGCTTCATCCAGAGCCTTGACCGAGAGTCGATGGGCTTAAAAAAAGAAAAGCTAAGTCACTTTCGCATCTACTGGCACGACATTGTTAGTGGCCGCAATGCTACGTCGATACGAGTGGTTCGACCTTCTAACGCATCGGTAACAGGGTTCGGAATAATCAACATGATCGACAATCCATTAACCTTAGGGCCGAACCTAAGCTCGAAACTAGTGGGAAGAGCACAAGGGTTCTACGCACTCTCGTCACAAGAAGAAGTGGGATTGTTGATGTCGATGAACTTTGCTTTCACGGAAGGGAAATACAATGGTAGCACGATCACAGTGTTGGGGAGAAACCCAGTTTTCAACAAAGTGAGGGAAATGCGGGTGATCGGAGGCAGCGGACTTTTCCGATTCGCCCGAGGCTATGTTCAAGCAAGAACTAATACATTAAACTTGACAACCGGAGATGCCATTGTTGAATACACTTGTTATGTGATGCATTATTGAATGTGTGACCCATTTGCTTTGCATTATTATAAAGTTAAATTTGCTTTAATCATATTGTACTGCCCCACATTCAACTATATTATGTTGGTTTAGTTTATAATAAGTAAACTTTTTAATTGGTGGATTAGATTGATTTTTAATTAATTTAATTCATTTTAGGTTTTAAAAGATTTCGATTTTTTAATTTTTATTAAAATATCATGCCGACTAAAAAGTAGAAAAAAAAAGGAGTCTGTCAGACAACTGTGTGACCGTCTCAGCCAAGGTATTGGCTGAGAACGATCCTCTGCAGCTAAGCTGATCCAATATCGAACCATTCAGCCAATAATCACGCTCTGATCACACAGCTACCATTCATCAACCAGACTTGGAATCCTGTCTCCTTAGAGCTTAAGGATAAGGAGGTACGAGCCTATAGAACAGATCCTGTTCAAGTAAGGTCGTACCCTTGTATTTCCTGATTCTAACTTAAATACCATTTCATCTTAGTGTTTCTTACCCGATGTGGGATTTAATCAGCTACCGACAAAAACAGTCCGTGTTTCATCATCCTACACGTGTCTTCCACAATATCTTGCTGCCAATCAACAATTCTTAGTTTTTTTAGCCTTTAATTTAAAAAAAAAGAAATGCTTTCTTTTGTCTATCGGTTAAACTAACAAATTAATTTATTTGGAGAAAATAATATAGAAAGCAAATGTTATTTTCATGAAATTTAAGAAGGGAATTTTTTAATATATATTATTAAATTTTAGTAGTATTTTAGTATTAAATTTAGCTTTTAAATAATTTTTATTAAATTTAATAATTTTTTGGATTAATACTTATTTTCTAAGTTTGTAATTATATCATGTTATGCTATTTTTATATATTATTTAATTGATAAAACATAAAAATTAAATCTATAATAAAATATAATACTGTAATGTAAATATTAAAAAATGTTATGCTAGCTATATATAAAATTTTAATAAGTGAAAATTATAAAAATATTAAATATTAAATTTAGAAGAATATAAATATTTTTAAAAAATTAAAAATAATGGATGGGCTTAAAATGAGATTGGGTTAGTTATTTACAAATACGACGAGTTTGAATAAAATTTTAGGCTATATTTCAAACCAAGTCGAGCTTAAACAAGTATAAAGTATATTAACATTATGTTTAATCTCGATCTATCTTGGGCCATGAACACCTATAATGAAAAGATAATTCAGAAAGCTCGATTTCTCTTCTTCATCTTTTCTCTCCTTAAATTAATTTATTTTACTTTTTATTGATTCAATATATATATTTTGTATGCTTTCTCAACCTATAATGAACTAAACACTTTCTTTCTGTGATATTTATTGTGAACATTTCTAGGTTGAAATGCTTCTCTTATTACCTTATTTTTATAAAATTTAAGAAATTAGGTCTTTTTTTTATATTTATTAGTATAGGTTATTTTTTAAGAGAAAAAGTAGAGACACGTCCTACAGGATGCATTTTCACTAAAGATTAATAATTTAGTTCATTTAGTTAAATGGTTAAATGTTAGTATTTTTATCATTGAGTCCCGAGTTCAATTCCTCTCTTACTCACATTTGTATTTTTTATTTCATGTTGTTTTAATTTTTTTTATTTTTAATTAATATTTTTAATATATTAGTTCTTTTAGTTAGATGGTTAGATAATTACAATTTCATCCTAAAGTCCTAAGTTCAATTCCTTTTATAAGCATATATTTTATTATTTAGTAATTATAGACATTAATTAAAAAAAGCTTGAAATAACATGAAATAAAAAATACATATTAAAATGCTTATAAAAGGAATCAAACCCAAGTATAAGAATGAAATCATAGTAATCTAATTATCTAACAAAAAAAGCTCATGTAAAAAAAAAATGCAAATGCAAATAGGTGAAGAATCGAATCTGAGACTCGAGGACAAAAGTGCTAACATTCGACCATCTAATCAAAGGAGTTGAATTATCAATTTATAACAAAAACACGGTTTACATGATGCGTTTTTACATTTTCTCTCCAAAAACGGTATATACTGATAAATATATAAAAAAAAACCTAATCTCTTAAAATCTTAAAAAAAAGTGCATATATCAATAATTTAACCAAATAGGTATACTATGGAGGTGTCAATTGCTCTATTTACCTTTGAGTATTAGTCTTTAAAAAACCTTTATGCCTGATGCAAATCATGAGTTTCAAATTTATGATTGGTACTGCCATGCAGTACATTAATATTATCGAAAAACAATGTCGTAATCCATAATCCACATGTAAGCAAAGTATATAAGGAGACTAGAAAGGCCTTTTAGTAATGGCCATTAGTGTGGATTTTCTAGGTGAGGATGGAAGCCGCCAAGAGTCTAGAAAGGCTCCTTTCAGCACAATAGGCTGAAAACGATGTGTTGGAGAGAAAGAAGGGCTTAGAATGGTGTGTTTAAAATCTCGTGTATTAATATGATGGTTAGGATGTTTATCATTTCAAGTGTAGCTTGAATTTGAGTTACGCTAATCACATTATTGTTAAGATTTTATCTTTTTTTTTTATTATATAATTCATAAAAAAAATTCAAAATATCTAGAATACTCTAAGGTATAGAGCTATATAAAGTTATATAAAATATTTTAGAGACCAATATTGACTGTCCACTTACATTCATTATAACCATGGGATCGAAGGGCTTGGCTTATAAATAAGGAGACACCCCCCTTGTTTATAACTTAGCATCTTGAGTTACATAACACTCTTAACATTTTCTCATATTCGGGTTTTTTTTATAAAAATAATATTAAAAAATAATTAAATATAAAAAATGGTATGAGAAACATATTATTGTTTAACCGAGAATGGCTAAGTATTCCTTAACCTTTATTATTGTTTAATACATGTATTTATACTCAGCTATAGAAAATAAACTGCTACTAACTGAATGTTTAACAGCTTACTAACAGCTTGATCTTACTAACTGATTTCACACATAGGTGATGTACTCTAACATTCACCTGTTTTCTCAACTAGCAAGACCCAAAGAAGTTGTCGAAAACGAGCAAAATGTGATGTCGACAATTTGTGAGAATATCTGCAATTTGATTGCATGCTGGAACTTCACCGACAAGAAGAGAACCATTAGTTACTTTTTCCCGAACAAAGAATAAATTGAGTTCAACATGCTTAAATTTAGAATGCAAAACTGGATTAGCAGCCACTGCTACAGCACTTGAGTTGTCACACCAAATAGTGGGAACATCAGTAGATCAAAATTTCAATTCTTTCAATAATGAAACCAACCAAGTAACATCAGATGTTGCTGCAGCCAACCCTCTGTACTCAGCCTTGGCAGTGAAGCGAGACACAACCTGTTGTTTCTTAGAGCACCGTGAAACAAGATTGTCACCATAATAAACACAATAACCAGTAGTCGACCGTTGATTATCAAAGTCTAAGCCCCAATTAGCATCAACATATCCAACCAATGAGAGTATGTACAACTTTGGCATCCGCCAAACAACATCTGTCAAGGAGATCAAGAATATACTTATGTTGACACAGGTGAAGGCTCCCAATAGCCGACCGAGTGACATCAACTCCCAAGAAATATTGAAAAGCTCCCATGTCTTTAAGACAGGATTTAGTGTGTAACTGTTGTACAAATGCATCAATACCCTTAGGTGCGTCTCCCGCAATGGCGATATCATCCACCTACACTAACACATACATACTTGACTTATTAGTAATACGAACAAATAGTGAAGCATCATACTTTGAGAGAACAAAATTTAATGAGAGAAAGAAAAATTTTCAACTTATCAAACCATGCTCGTGGAGCTTGTCGTAACCCATACAACGCTTTCGTCAACTGGCACACAAAAGGTTCTCCATTCACAACATGTTGCACATATTTAGGAGATTGGCATGTATACTTCTTCAGTAAGGTCACCATTTAGAAATGCATTGTTAACATCAACTTGTTGCAACTGCCATTTCGTGGACACATCAATAGACAAAATAGTTCGAATGGTAACTGGTTTAACTACTGGATTAAATGTCTCTTTAAAATCACACTCCGACACCTGAGAGCACCCTTTACCACTAATCAAGCCTTACATCAAGCCACAGCCACTTACAAACAATTGCCTTTCTTCCAGGTGGCAAAGGAACTAACTCCCAGGTACAATTTTGAATCAACGCATCATACTCAGCCTGAGCTGCTAACCTCCATTCTTCATGAGCAAAGGCTTCATCAATGGTACGTGGTTCACACTCAACAATTTCAACAGCCAGGGCTTTGGGTTTAAAAATACCCGCTTTGGAACGTGTAATTAAAATTATAGTAATTAAAATTAAATAGCTTTAAAGATTTAAAAGAAGAAAATAATTTATATAGTAAAAAAACCAGAATTTATATGATAAAAATCATCTTAATGAAATAAAGTTTCACAAAAAAAAATTTATATAAAATTTAGTCAATATATTTATTGTAACAAAACAATTGTAATTTAAAATGCATTGAGATTTTCTTTTCTTTTATTAAATTTTAGTATTAAAAAAATTAATTAAAACGTGATAAAGAATAATAATAAAATTTTCTAAACTAAATAGTTTAATAACAATATTGTTTAACAATCACGTAAATAAAATTATTTATTAAGATTATTAAATAAAAATAACTCACATTTAGTATCTAGATATACAAATTAGTTACTCGTATTAAAAGGAAAATTGTATAAAATATTTTTAAAAATATATATATTTAGTTTATTTCACAATTTCGAGTGAAATATAAAATTTTCCCTAACAATGCTTATCTTATTCTTTAATTCATTATTTTCCTTTCTATTTTGCTTTTATTTATTTTCTATTTTGAAATAAACTTATTACTCGCTTGTCTTAGGTCCCCTTGTTAGAACAATTGACCATTACAAGAATTTAGCGACACACAACCTTGCCACGAATTTTTAGTCTCATGGCCTTGCCTAAACATTTCCCTAGTAAACTCACGCAATTCTCAAAAGATATATTGAGGAAGGTTGTAATATTCCATACTCGATTCGATCATTGGGTCCAAGTAATAAGATATTACATTCGTTATTGGAACAGTTACGATTAATTACATTTAGTTTTTACCATTAAACATTTATTTACGAATAATATAAACATATGATACGATGAACAATTATTTTCGATTCTAACATGAGTTTACGAAAATTCCAATGCTAACTCGAGATCAAATTATGACCAAATTGTAAAGATTTCAAAGTCTTGAGTTGAGGTCACAACTTTGAAGATTTCTTGTCACGACATGACCATCTGTTTCTAAATGGTACCAACATGCTTCACCTATAAAGCAATTTCATCACAATCATTCACCATTTTAACCGAATATGCCATTTCAATTGTTCATTCCTAAAATATCTCATTACATATATATATACATTACCAAAAATAATTCACTTATGACAATTACCATTCATTTTCCAAAATTGACATATACATTCACATATAAGTCTCAAATATGGCGACCTCTCGTACAATGCAACTAACTAGGTACCAAATTCAATATGTGAAAATCAACCATTTGGCCATTACACTTCCATCCGAACTACTTGACAAGAGAAAGCAATGACTTCGACCGCCATCTTTTGAAAATTTTATTAACATAAAGTGTTTAATTCAATTGCTGTCATGAGTTAACCGAACATTAACTCAATTAGAAAATAATTAAAAACCCATTCTATTTTTTTTTAAAAAATAAAAATATTATTATCAGAATATTTTTATTTTTATATTTTTATATAAAATCTATAAAAAAATTTAAATCGACAAATAATAGAATTTAAACATGGAATATCAACATCCCCAAATATTTAATTGTATCTTTCAATTCCATTCACAAAGCCTAACTTAGCTTTTTTTATTTGATCTCAATTATTGTTATCATCTTCCCATATACAGTCCATGGTCGGTTGAAGGTGGCAACTTCCCATTCCTTCACACCTTTGAAATCTATGAAAATTCTAACCCTCCAATTTTTTTTTATATTTTTTGAATTTTAAAATTCCATTCTCAAATTATAGTAATTAAATTCGATATATAAATTATTATTTTAATCTCTATTTTTTAATTTATTTATTTTAATTTTTCATATTTTTCGAACTTCAAAATTTTAATCTGATCGAAATAATAATCTTTAAATCCATCAAAAAAATAATACAATATTTTTAGTGATATATGAAAATAACAGGTTAACATAATTTTACATATGTAATAATATGTTTATTATATAAAATTTTTAAAAATATATAATTTAATTTAATAAATTTAACAGCTATTATTTAAAACAGTAATGAAATTTCAAAATTCAAAAAAATTCGAATATTATGCCTAATATAAAATATTAATAGATGTCACTGTCATCTTTAATCTTATTTTAATACATCTGTTTAATGTTTATCAATTTAAATGATTGTGTTTTTTCATACCGTGATTATACCTTCCATTTGTAAGTAATGGTGTTATGTTAATACCGATTGAGTCTTAATTTGATTAGCATGAGTATTATTACCAATACGAGAAGATGCGGGCTTGAGTGCGCTAAAGCGCATTATTCTTCTATTTATGGGTTGTGGAGAGGCTATGGGTAGTTCTAGGCATTGTGTAAAAAAGAACAGATATGATTAGAACTTATAATGAGATTATTAAAAAAAATGATGTTATGTTAATTTTATAAGTTAGTTCCATCAAACACCCTAAACTATGATTCTTATTCTAAATTGATCCTCAAACTTCAAAACATTCTAATTATATCCTTAAACTATTAATGTTATATCAATAAGGTTTTTCCATAACTAAAATCATTGATTTAACCGTTAAATAAGACCTCAGATATCATGTGACATAATTTAAAATTAAATTTTTAAAGAAAAGTAAATATTGTAAAATTGGATGTGAAAATCTTAGTTTTGTGGTTTTTGAAGTTTTTAGATAAATTATCGTTCACTCTCTCTCTCTCTTTTCAATTTTTAATTTTTTATTGATTCTGAGTAATTCAACTCTTATGCCAGGACTGATATATTAATAAAATCCTAATTCATGGATTTGGATTCAAGTAGAGAATGTTTTAATAATAAAAGAGAGAGAAGAAAGTGAAAAGAAATAAATTATATCTACTAATTCACAAACTCCCTAATATAGGGGGGTTAGCAGGGGCCCGACCCCCCAAAAATGGAAAAATGTCTATTTAAGTCCATTAAAAATTTATAAAAATTTAAATTAGTAAAGGTAAAATTGTACTTTGACCCTTTTAAAAATGATAAAAAATTGATTTAATCTTTTAAAAATTATAAAGATATAGATATTAAAATGGTGAAATTGCGTCTTTACTATCGTAAAATTATACAATTTAATTTCAACTCTCCTTAAAATATTTGCTAGTTTTACCCCTACCCTAACAATTAAAAAATATTTTAATAATTAAATCAACGATCAAACTAATCATTTAATTAATTTAATCATCGGTTTAATAAAAATAAAAAAAATTTAAATCAATTTAATCGATTTAACCGTTGGTTTCGCTACCCAATATTTTAAAAAGGAAAAAGGAAGTGAAAAGAAAAAAAATTCCATCCACTAACTCACACTCCTACATAAAAGAACACCTCCCCCCACCACCACTTTCTTTCCATCCAAACAAAACCAGTTGATTCTAGAGAAAATTCAACAGTGATTCCCTCTCATTTTCCTATATAACACCCTTCATTTCAACCCCAAACTTTTCCACCAACAATCAAACCCCATAAAACATATACATCCATGGCTAGAAACTACAACTATTCATCATATTCATTCATAGATCACTTATCTCCTCCACCTCTCCACTTATGTTTCTTCATCATAATCCTCTTCTTCGTACTGGGTTTATCATGGTACATCAATTACGAATCCAAGCTCGAAGATCTCACCATTCAGCTCAAGCTTTTCCTCTTGTTAGTCCCTGTGGTGTTGCTGCTTTTGGTTCACTGTTTATCGGCGGAGAGTCTTGATTTCGTTGTACCGTTTCCCGATCAAGATTCGCTTCACAGAGCCGGTGGATCGCCGTGGGGGGTGGCGCTTGTGTTGGTAGTGGTTATTTATATGATCTCTTATCAATCTTATTTTCATGAGCGTTGGTTTCCATTTGGTATTAAATGATGTGATCAGTTGGCCTTTTTATTCATATATATATATATATATATATATAAATTAGTAGCAAATTGATTTTTTTCTCTTAAATTTTTTGTCTATTTTTATTGATAAAAACTGATATGACTAACAAAATTATAAAAAAAATTTTAAAGTATTAATTGGTATAAAAAATTAAAGATTAAAGTGAAAAATCGATAGGAACTAAAGTTTATTACCGAAATACTATGCTAAAAATAAAGAAAAAAATCCTAATAATTGCTTGTTCTTCATTCTGGTAAAGAAGTAATGAAAAATTTTAAGTTTTGTTCGACAAAGAAGATAAAATTAATTAATTTAATTAATTGTAATGATTTTTTTTTACTTTTAGCACAACATAGAAGATTTAAGGGTTAAAACCCTGCGATCCTTCCTTGTAGATCTTCTTATTTTGTCATTATTTATTTCTTCAACAAGTGATGAGATTCGGGTCACACAATCTCTGACAAAAATAAAATTTTAAATTTTATAAGATGATAAAATTAATTAATTTTAATATTGTAGTAACAATTCAATTGACATTTAAATTTTAATACTGAACAGAAAAACAGACCTTTCGATAAGGGGATAAATAAGAATTTAATTTGAAAAAAAAATTAATGCTTTATTTTAGTTTCACTTTAACCTTTATTTTTTTTAACCCAAAGTAATACTTAAAAAATAATATTTTTTGGGTGACAAAAATAAAGCTGATTTAGAAGTTGTGGCATGTAAATCAACTGCCATTAGAAATTTGACACTTAGATGATTAAAATGAAAACACCTTAAAATTAGGTGATGGAATTACAAAGATTTTATTTTAATTGTCCGAAATGAAATTACCCAAAAATTAGATTATGACACTATTTTTTGTTAAATTATATGTAAATGAAAATAATTAAAATTATTTCTACAGTGCTACAACAATAATAAATGTTTTTTTTATTTGTGGAAATATTTTAGATATATTTGTTTAAATCTTTTTGAACAATCTTATTATAGGTTCGATCATATCTGTTCTTTTTGATACAATGTTTAAAATTGCCCATTGTCCCTCTTCAACCCATAAATAAGAAGGTAATGCACTTCAACGCAGTCGAGTCCATGCCCTTTTGCATTGGAAACAATAGTAATTTTCATATGATTTAATAAAAGATAGTCACATAGATAATGGTGAAATTGAATCAAAACAAAATTCGTGTATGATATTGCACATTGAATTAAAGTTCATAATTTTTATTTTTCCTTTTTTTATTTTTCTTATATGTAAAAGTGTCGAACAAGATCCACAAATGATGGGACGTAAAAGTAAAATAATCTTATAAGATATTTTGATTGGAGACCCAATATTATCGAATTCAAGAGGGATAAAATACCATTTAGCCCTTGAACTTGGTAATTTTTCTTACCATGGTCTTTAAAAATATTTTGGTTCATATTAGTCTTGAAATTTAGAAGAATTTTTCAATTTAGTCCTTAAATGTGGATTCCATTAAAGTATGACTACGTGACATCTAAAGTTGCACCATGTCATCCGAAAATGTTTTATTATTTTTTACATTTTGAAGTGTTCTTTATATTCTTTAGATTTTACATATATATTTTTAAAATTTTACATGTTATAATCTTAAAATACCATGTCATCACACTTTAATGGAATCCAAGTTCAATGATCAAATTGAAAAAAATTGTCAAATTCCGAGGCCAATTTGAACAAAAAAAGTTTTAAGGACCAAGTTGGAAAATATACCAAGTTCAAGCACTAAAAGTTGCTTTCTCTCTATTCAAAAGCATTCAAAGCGGCACCGTTTTACGTAGCCGAAAACGGGTACAATAAAAGGACATGATTATTGAATCAAAAGACTAAAGAAAAAAGAAACACAGATTCAAATGAAAGGCACCGAGATTCAAATGAAAAGCAGCAACAAAATCCAAAGCCAAACACAGTTAAAGAGCGAAAAGCCATTAAAGCCACCGTTTAGACCTGCAAAAGACGATACCAAGCCTCTTCTTCAAGACCCAGTAATCCTTTTTTCTTATAATCAATTTTCTTTTCTTTGTTTTTTTTTTAAAATGGCTTTTCTGTTTTTGGTTGAAAATATTTTGGGTTTAATTGTTTTACAGATACTGAGATCAGACCCCAATGAAACAGAGGAAGCTGTGCTGCGTTTGCCTCCTTTTCCTTCACTCAATTGAAATTTGATTTCCATGGATTTTGGCATTGTATTTGTAAGACTTAAAATTGCTGCTAATTGTGGTGTTTGTTTGTTTAATAGCGTTCGTAGATGAATGGGTTTTCGTGTTTCGATTCATTGGTGGAAACAACAAGTTGCAAGTTTAATCTTCAAATCCCATTCATTAGAAATTACAAAGTCTGAGAGTTTTGAAAAAAAAAAGGCCTGCTATAAGATTATCTTGATGGGTTGTTTTCTCATTGTTCTTTGTGTCTATTGTGTTTCCATTGGCTTCTTACCATTGAAGATTCAAGAACACTAGAAGCTCTCATACTTGGGTCTACCTATATATACAAGGTTAAATCCTGCTATTTGTGCTTACGAAAATTGTGGATTTAATATATGAATTAAATTCAAAACTTCTGTACTTTTTAAAATTTTAATCACAATGGGTTAACTCTTAAATTCATTGAGTTTTGTTATTATTAAATCTAATTTGTCAAATATATTATCACATGTTAAATTATTATTTTCATATTTTATTAACTAAAAATTCAATTAATGATCAACTTTTATCATCTTACATCAAGATTGAAATTTAATAATTCTAAGACTCTAAGGATTAATAATGATCAGATTAGAGTATGGATCAAATTTAAAACTATACACATAATATAATATTAATAATTAATTGAACTAAATGGATTTAATTATTACAGTCAACATTAAAATTTTAAAAAAATAAAAAAATTAAATTCATAAGTTTTACAATAATATGGAAAGAGGTAGAGCAAGATCACTAATGCTTTTTTGTAATTGGAAATATAGGAAATATATATTTTCAAAATAATTCCACAACATTGAAAAGAACATTTTAACTCCACATCATTACTTTATATCAAGAAAATATTACACATAAGTAATATTTAATAGGAGCAAAGGGTGTTAACACTTACACATTTTTAAAATACAAAAACTAGATTGCAACTTTTTTATAGTACAAGGGCTTGAGATATATTTAGACATCCCTAGTGTACTCCCCTCCTCTAAACATTTAACATGGAACATCGAGAGAAAGCAAATAACAGATAAAATTAGGGGAAAAAAACAAAATCCACCTTTTTATCCTTCAGAAAATTTGTCACCAATGACATGGATTTCATGATACAGTCCTTCCATAGCATAGACAAGAAAGATAGAGATTTTTTGCCCATTTTTCCTACACGATAACAAAATTCACATGAAAATATAATACATACATACATACATTTTCAAATCACCATATAGATTTAATCATACAAGGAATTAACATGTTAATACAGAGTATCAAGAAGTAATTCCAGTAAGGATAATAGGATTAGGTCGATGAGCAGTGATCACAATTCGGTTCTAAATGCCTACAGGCACTAGGAGTGATAACGATTCGGTTCTGATTGGGGTTTTGGACAAAATTTGTGGTTACCTCGTACCATTGTGGTTTAAGAAACCGAACAGAACTGAATTCCATCAATTCCGATCAATTGGAATCTGTTTTTGGCTTTTCGGTTTTCTTGCTCATCCCTAGTAGGCACTGGTTAAGGATTAATGATTACCATTTTAGCTTCTTTTCCATTTTTTTTAATTTAATGCATTACTTCTACTAAATTTAAGAAAAACATAAAGCATTAATTTACATTTTACTTTCCCTAAATCATTTTCATTTATGATATTAACTTCTCAAAATAGCAAGTTTTAGACGCATATAAAGTACACATTATAAAGAAGCAATAGAATTGTTACCTTAACATGTACGCTGGGAAACTGAGATGTGCGTAAAGTTTCTTGAGTTTCATCACCGGGTTTGCGCTTAGGGATGCTCAAGATTAGAGCAGCTTGATCCAAAGTTGCAGCTGTCGATGTGATTCTATAACCATTATCCCAACGTCTGTGGATTCCTTCACTAGGATAGAGAAAATCAAGTTCCACAACCTATAAAACAGGTCCAAAGGATGGAATGAATTCAAACTAAACAAGTTCAGGGCATTAATTTTGTGAACTCATGATGAGTTAAATACATTTATAGCTTTTTAATATATCTAATAAAATTAATGATATTAAGTTCCGTCTGAATAACTTTCTAGAAGTTATGGATAACCCTAACAATTGTTTTTTTTTTTACATCAGTCCCCAATTAAATGGACAATATTATTAACCTCCAAGTTAATATGTCAAACAAAGAAAGAAAACCATTGATCAATTATCAAATTGCTATGGAAAACCCAAATAATGTTAGTGCAACTGAGATGAAACCTGATCACTGAAGCCTGCATTGCGAGACATAACAACACCCCATCGGCTTACAGCAGTTGTCATCGAGGTGACATAAAAACCCTCTCTCCACTTTTTGTTTATCCACTTGAAGGGGAAAGAGTCACTTACCTTATAAGATTGTTGAGTGTATTGGGTACCTACACAAATTATCATGATTCAGAAATCTTGAGCTATGAAAGTAAATGAAAAAGGAAAAAAAGCAGCAGTTCTGCTTAGATATTGTTTGTCCGAAGGACAAACTTTGATAAAAACTAACATGTTCGTCCTTTAGGTTTCTTCATAAAGATGCATCTTTCTATTCTACCAAGAGTTGCTTCCATATAGAGTAATTCAGTTCTCATCCAATCAATCCCCTTGGTTTCTAGTAACTCCTAAGATTACAAGATTTAAATCAAAGGAGAAAAATGAACAAAAGAAACAAAGCTACAATTGAGAGTTGGAAGGAACATCTATGTCAAAGGAAAGATGTCACACCATCAACTAGATACTCGATATACCATATTCCCCTCCCAAACCCATCTAAAGTGCTTTTGATTTTAGCGTTCATTTATTCCATTAAAACCAAAATTTCATCAGACTTTTACACAAACCAGAATACAAACTGACCTTTGGACATAACAACAAGGGAACTTCCATTGTTTGAACCAGCAATAGAACTAATGTAATAGTTTTTCTCCCACTGATCCATGATCCACTCCTGTATATTCAGAAGAATAAGCCATTCCTTAATATAAATATTTTACTTAAGCAATCATAACAATATGCAATAGGTCACCTTGTGTAAGAAGGAAGGTGATAGCTCATAAACTTGGCTTGTAAAACCAGTCCCTGCATCCATGATCAATGCCCAAAGATTGGTACAAGATGCCACACAGCTTATTAGCAGACCATCTGCTATTCCTTTCTCCACATGTTGAGCCAACCTTGCATCTGCCACATTGTAATGATACCTAATTGCATGAAAACCAAACAGTGAAGTTGAAACATCAAACACAGAAGGCTAGTACATATGAACATTTTTTCCCTCATTGTCTACAGGCTGATCATACTCCAGCTAAAGCAAAAAATAAAATGGGCAAGAGGAGGACTAAAGAGGTGTTTGATAGAGGACCACTAAGAAGTATTTTCACCACATGGCAAAAGGTTCTTCAACCACAACTCAAAAGGAGACCAAACTAATTCAAATATATATACTTAAGATTCTACTGTATGTTGCATTTGCTGCTTTCCTTTTGCTTCAAATGTTATGAAAACGAGAAATGAGCTAATAATTACAATCTAAATTTCCTTTTGAAAGTGAAATTATTAATTTCGCAAATCATTTCTACTGTCTTTTAAAATAAAAAAGAAAATGAAGAGAAGAAAAGGTGCAGTGAAAATGAAGACTACTCCAAAATACCTCTGCTTCATTGGAAGTCTGGCATTGTAGACTGAAATCCACTGTGTAGCAGGAACACCAAGACGAACCTTCTTCTTGGGTTGATCATCATCTTCATCAATGTTCAACCTACCCCGCTTTTGGCCTACTTGATAAATAATCTACCAAAATTTCACAATTATCATTACTGAGTTTACAGATTTTCTAAAGAAAGTCCTAACTGGCAGATGACAGTGAGAGCATGGGGAATACTTGGCCCCCTACCCCCAAGATCTTTGAACCCCCTAGTATGAATGCATATTTACATTAAATACATTTAAATTGGCCACCAAAATATAATATTACTATTTTTATTTTTTATATATATTTTTCCTGCAACCAAATTTTATGCATTGACAAAAGGAGTTAAAAGACCGGTATTCTATATAATTATTATTTCAAAATAATATAAAATTATCACATGCGACATCCGTGACAACAAATACTAGACCACTAGTACATCTGAATACCTTTTGAGCACCATCTGTGTTTATTGGCCTTATAGCTGGATTTGGTCCTAACAAGCCCTCAAATAAAGATATTAGTGTGGAGTAGTTAGGCTCCTCATCAAATTTCATATTCACCACAATCTCAAGAAATTGTTTTAGTGCAGGAGGACAGAAGCAGCAAAGCATTTCAGGGGATGTAGCCATTTTCTTTTTGCAGACTAAGAACGATTTGTTGTCACCCTTGATTTAGAAAGCAAAACAGAATAAGAAAACAATACAGTTATAGATGATGAGGGCTAAAATGACTAATATGCAACTCACTATGATAATTATATCAGCCATACCTGATAGCCCTGCCACGGTAATCGACCTCGATGCAGGAATATGAGTGTGTATGCTAGAGACTCAAGATCATCTCTTCTGCTGGCAGTTCTTCCCAAATGTGCATGAGCACTAGCATATCGAACAGTTCCTCTGGTGAATACCAAAATTACAGAACACGATAGTGTTAGCAAAATAGTTGATCATACGCACCTATCTCCAACAAGACAAAAATTATACACACCTGAACATATCGGGACGTTGATCATAATCAACATGCAGCCCACTGCTGCTATCTTTCCACTTTGTTGCTGAGATGTCATGGTGCAGGCAAAACATAAGAAAAGAATCAAAATGGAAGAATTAAAGAGATACTGTAGGGATAAAGTGAAATTTACTTGCCTAATCCAAGGTCTACAAGAAATAATTTCTTCTCTTGTGGTGTAGATGGTTGACCAAGTAGAAAATTCTCAGGCTTAACATCCCCATGCACATAACTGGTATCACACAGGATCAACATTCAAAGAAAAAGTTGGTAGAAATCAAAAAAGAGAAAAGAGTTGAAAATTAAGAAAGATACTAATATTATAAATTTAAAGAGCTTGCAAGCCAACTAATATTCATACTAAAAATAATTAAGATCACCAACCCTTTGGAGTGCATCTTCTCTAATATTGATAGGGACTCAACTGCTATACATGCTACCATTTCTGCAGACATCCTGCATGTGAAATTGAGAACAAAAGTTTTAAATCAAAGACTAGTAGGCTTATTCCATCTTATCATCCATCAGTCTCAACGTCTACACAAAGGATTAGGAGATGCCTTATGTTCCATAAAACATGATAAAATTGGAAAGAAAAAAAAAAAACTTGCATAAAAATTCTTTTGCGGTGAAGGGTTAAGAAGAAAAGCCCAAACATGTATTGATTCTAAGGATTAGCTAAAGTTGTGTATGAGTGTTCATGGCCTTTTAGCATTGGGTTTTGGGTTTGTTAGAGGGTTGGATTAGTTTGTTATTCTTAAAATAGCCACCACCCCACTCCTCCCAAAAAACAGGTGAAGAGAGTAAACATAGTCCCCAACTGGCAACCACTAAATAACTTAGATAGCCCAAGCATGAACATATACTCTCAAGATATTTCTAGTGGAAAGAAGAAATGGTAAACAGTAAGGGAGTATTTTTGTTTCTTCGACCTGTCCACTGAACAAAACTAAAAACAATTGTAAATCTATCAAATAAGAATGAAGCAAATTTCACTTAATAAAGTGCTTCCTCTTATGTTGTCTCTCGTTTCTGAATAAGCAAACCATAAGAAAAAGGAAGCAGGGCAGGGATGGAGTGTTAACAAGGTAATAAGACATGTCACTCACGCTTGCCCTGAAGAATTCCAAACATCCCATAAGCTGGGCCCTAAAATGTCCATAACCTGAAAATACACAAGTATAAGTCAAGCTGGGATTTATGATACACAAATAGAAAACAAGCAGCAGATCATACCATCACATAATAGTCTCCTTGCTTCCCTTTGTAGTGTACTTTGGGAACTCCATGACTGCCACCAAGAGCACTGTTCACAACAATATCAACAGTGTCAGGTATAGTCATGACTTAGAAATGTTCCAAAGAAAAACTAGTAACGAGATAGATCCACCTACTTGTAAACTTGCCATTCATATGGAGGACCATAATTACATCCTTTGCTGTTTCTATGCTCAAATTTCAGAGCAACCTAAAAGATGGCAAGAATAGTAACAGAACTAATATTAATATAGATAATTATGATGATATGAAACTTCCTATAGGCTTGAGACAGTAAACGATGGTTTACCTCCATGGGAGCAGAACCGGTTCCACATTCATTTCCACCACTAACACGTCGTCCAACAAACACCTGACCAAATCCACCTTTACCTAGCTTTCTCTCTACTTTGTACACAGGAGATCCCCCAACATGAACCTTGCAAAAGTTAAAAAGGGAAATAAATCCAACTATCCTAACTGACTAAAAAAATGATATTATAATGATAGGACACAAAGATTACTGGAAAGAGTGTATTAGGAGAAGGTTTTCTCACTTTCTCCTTCTAACTTTTCACTCCTTCGATGGTAGAGAAATTAGAAGGCAGGGAAAATAGGTGGACCTTTAAAATCTCTCTCATTCCCTAAAAATTCAACCCTTCCACAGGTGGGAGGATAGCATTCACTAAACTAAAAAAAACCGATCACATCATTTACATGTTTACTCAATTCTTTTCCATCATCCCATTTTCCATCTATTGTACCAAAATGAATAATAATAAAATCAATTTCAGTGCCCTTTCCTTTCCCTCATTTTCCTTCCTTTCTAACAAATACAGTGTCGGGCAGACAACAAGGCTCGAAGTAATTGGCTCTCAACACTTAACACACAGACACACACGCATAGACAACTATCAATAAGAGTTAAAGGCAAAAAACTGCTAAATCGAAAATACAGTGGCTCGGAACCATAACAAGAACAACTATCAACAAGCAAGTACCAAACAAATACAACACATAAATAATGGACAAGCCAAAACCAGAAGCATATAACCATACCCTCTCTGGAAAAGGTGCAGTGTTCCCCTCCTCTTCCTGTCCAACAGCCCTGTTAGCACTCAACCCACCGCTGTCGTCCCCCATCCCACCTTCCTTCCCTTTATCAACTTCCACCAACTCCTTCCTCTCGATATCGCTCCCTCTCTCAGAAATCGAAATCACCTGTTGATTAAACTCACGATCCGCTCCACCGGTCGGGGCTACCACCCCCACCTGAACTTTATTCTCCTCCTTAAGTCTTTTCGCAGCCAACCTAGTCCTCGGCCTACCTACCTCTCCCTCAGCCGCACCTTTCCGACCTCGGTTGCTCCGCCTCGTCTGTTTTCCCCCTTGTTGCGGTTGAGCTAACGTGGCGCGACGTCTACTACTCCTTTTCGAAGCACAGGCATTTCGTAAACCCCATAAAATTGAAGCCAAACCCCAATAACCCAATCATTGTATAACTTCTTCAACAACACCAGCCATGTAGAAATTCAATAATTAAAAAAAAGGTTTGGGGAATTCACAACAAGAAATTGAAACGACTAATCAATTTTTGAAGGGACTTAAGGTTTAATTAGAGAGCGGAATCAAAAAACAGGAAGGATTTTTGAAGTAAATGAAGGGTTAGGGTTAGGGTTTGGGGAGGAAAATTGGAATTTTGGGAGGGGAGGGGGGATCAGAAAATAGCAACAATAAAGGGAAATGGGAAAATGAAGTAAAAGAGAGGCTTCCTTAGGCCGATAGCCAACTTACAGAACCAAAATTGATATGCGAATGAAATTAGAGTTGAGGTGGGCCCCATTTTACTCCACGTCATGTTTACTCCACGTCAGCATGTTTATTTTTATTTTTTTGACCTTTTCCCGCGTTGTAAAGAAAAGACGATGCCTTTCTAATTTTACAAGTGGAAAACTTAAGAAGGATTAACATATTGTTTGGTTGGTACCTAATTTCGATTTTAATGTTCAATTTGGAACTTGTGATTAGTTTCAATATTCAATTTTTGTTCTCATCGAATGATATTATATGGTACCAATGAATTTTAAACACACGTGCCCTAGTAATAAAAGGAGCAATTGAGATAAAAAATTTAAATACCAAATTAAACAATAAAGTTAGACTCGAGTGTTTAATTGAAACAAAAAAAAATTAAATATCAAATTGAAAAAACTCAAATATCAAATTTAATATTAAATCAAAACTAAAATACTAAATTAAACATTAAAATCAACATAAATACCAAATCCTTATTAAAATTATTTTTAATTTAAATTATTTTTAATTTGCATAAATCAAATTCGAAGCTCAACTTTCAAATTATTCAAGTTTTATTCACTTCAAACTTGAATAATTTCAAATTATCCATTCAAATTATTTAAATCATTCCAATTTGAAGATGAGTTCATTTAAAATTAGTTGAGTTCAAATTCCAAGAATTAAAAAAAATGCTAATTAAAATATTTTCATATGCAAAATTACGCACTTTTAAGAAAATCTATTATTCTCTCCCAAATTTCAATTTATATATATATATATCTAAATAACATTTTATATTACATGTTAGGGCCATGTTTATGCCACATAGCACATATTTAACAGACACTTGCAAACATTGTTAACAGTTGTACTTTAAAATACAGAAATAAACAAAATTAGGACTAAATTGCAACATTTTAATAGTACAAGGACTTGGGAGATATTGTTAAGACATCCTAATGTCCACTATAAACATTTAACATGGGAACACATCAAAAGGAAACAGATGGAGATAACAAGTAGGGAACCTCCCCCTTTTTTTCCTAGGAAAATTGTCACCATTGATACCCCATTTCATGATACAGTCCTCCCATAGCATAGACAAGCAAGATAGAGATTTTTTGCCCATTTTTCCTGCACAGAACAACAAAGCTCACATGAAAAATGGCATATATATATATAAATGAACTATATACTAGATTTTGTCACACTCACAACATTTTAAGTTCAAACCCATTATGTGCAAATATTTTTCAAGATTTTATATGAAAAGACAAAATTACCTTCAAAATAATATCTACTGCTTATTAAAAGTGAGGGACTTTTGGTAAATTCATTACTGAGTTGGTGACCCAGTTGAAGGTGGCACCAACTCAATAAAACACTTAAATATAGTAATAGATTTATATATCATCATATAGATTTAAACATGGTTAGACACCGATAACATAAGGAAGCAATGGTTAAGCCCCTTATTGGGGTCATCTCACAAATTAGGGTTCAAACCCAGTCATTGTTATCGCCTCCCCTATTTATAATTTGTACCAAAAAAATTAGAGAAGGGATGTTAAGAGATGGATTTCATTTTAATGAAAACCCTTTACCACTACACCACAGACTCGGTTGACAAACATAGACAATGTGTTGATATACCTATTAAGTCAGTTCAAAGCAAGGATTTCCGCTAGTAGCAGAAGGGATTCTCAGGTGAGAGGCATTCGTCTAGCTAAGAGTGAAGCGCTTTAGGTGGTTGTACGACACAGGTGTGGAAAGGAAATAGACCATCCTAAAATAAAAAAAGGTTTATCGGTGAGATTCGCTTTCCTAGTCTTTTTTGACTCTAACCTTAGCCTTTGCTTAGCTTATAATGTGGAGACTGTTTCTCCTAAGGCCTGCGCTACTACTACTGCACCTAGCATGATGGAAAGTGAGATGGCTTTACTATATGGTCGTAGTGCGTTGAGCCCTAGGGGGTCAAAGGCGGTTTCGGTAGGGCGAGAGCAATGATTGCAGATCATAAGCTATCAAAGATAGTTCTTAGGTTAAGTTAAACACCAATTAAGGATATAGGGTAAGATTGCATTTAATACAATGTTTTTATTGAATTTAATAAAAAGTAATGCAAATTAAATACAATTTTCTTTATAAAAGGGTTATTAATTGGAAGAAATGGAATGTCAAAACTTTTGTCATTCAAAAATATAACTTCTCATTTCCCTAAAAAATATTAACTTCTTAAAACTGGTAAAGTATATATTAAAAACAAGCAATAGAACAATTACCTTAACATGTGTGCTGGGGAATTGAGATGTTCGTAAAGTTTCTTGAGTTTCATCACCGGGCTTGCGCTTAGGGATGCTCAAGATTAGTGCAGCTTGATCTAAAGTTGCAGCTGTTGATGTGATTCTATAACCATTATCCCAACGTCTGTGGATTCCTTCGCTTGGATAGAGAAAATCAAGTTCAACAACCTACAAAAACCGGTTGAAAATAGTTAATAAGAAAGCAGGTGCAGATAATCTGAATACTTGTAGTGCAACTGAGATCAAACCTGATCACTGAAACCAGCATTGCGAGACATAACAACACCCCATCGGCTTCCAGTAGTTGCCATTGAGGTTACGTAAAAGCCCTCTCTCCACTTTTTGTTTATCCACTTAAATGGGAAAGAGTCGCTTACTTTATAAGATTGTTGAGTGTATTGGGTGCCTACAAACGTTATCATGATTCAGAAATCTTTATATAAGTACAAATTTTGGTAAAAAAATCAACATCTTTGTCTACATGCTTGATTGAAGTACCATTCAGGTTTCTGTAAAAGGATTTAGCAATGTTTTTAAAACCGGATCAGTTCGCTGGTCCGAACAATCTGATTAAGAAATTATTAAAATAAAAAACCCGGTTCAACCGGTCCGTACCGGTTCCCGGTCTAACCAGTTCACAGCCACTCTCCAGACCCGGACCCAGGTCGATCCAGTCTGGTTCAAGCAACATTTGGATATAGAGCTAAGTTGGCACATGCATCAATTAAAACATATTGAAAAAAAATGTCGTAGCAACTAAAACCACAATATTCCAAGTTTCAATTTCAGCCTTTATCTATCTATTTATTCCATCAAAACCAAAATTTTATCAGAATATTTAGACAAACCAGAATATGAACAGACCTTTGGACATTACAACAAGGGAGCTGCCACCGCTAGAACCAGCAATAGAACTAATGTAATAGTTCTTCTCCCACTGATCCATGATCCACTCCTGTATAATGATATCATTCTAATAGGAAACAAACAAAAGTATTAACCATAACAATATGCAATAGGACACCTTGTGTAAGAAGGAAGGTGAAAGCTCATAAACTTGGCTTGTGAAACCAGTTCCAGCATCCATAATTAATGCCCAAAGATTGGTATAAGATGCCACACAGCTTATTAGCAGACCATCTGCCATTCTTTCCACGTGTGGCCAACCTTGCATCTGCACATTGTATGATACCTAATTGCACGATAACAAACAGTTAAATTGAAACATCAAACAAGGACAGCTAGTATATATTAACATTTTTACTCCTTAAGGTCTACATGTTCCAAAATACCTCTGCTTCATTGGAAGTCTTGCATTGTAGATTGAAATCCACTGTGTAGCAGGAACACCAAGACGAACCTTCTTCTTGGGTTGATCATCCTCTTCATCAATGGTCAACCTACCTCGCTTTTGGCCCACTTGATAAATAATCTACCAAACATTTCAGGATTGTTATTTTTCTACTGTCTTTATAACTTAAAATTATTAAATTCTATGTATACTTTAAAAATAAAAAGCATCACATGTATATTCATGACAACAAACACTAGTACATGTCAATACCTTTTGAGCACCATCTGTGTTTATCGGCCTTACAGCTGGATTTGGTCCTATCAACCCCTCAAATAACGATATTAGTTTGGAGTAGTTGGGTTCCTCATCAAATTTCATATTCACCACAATCTCAAGAAACTGTTTTAGTGGTGGAGGACAGAAGCAGCAAAGCATTTCAGGTGATGTAGCCATTTTCTTTTTGCAGACTAAGAATGATTTGTTGTCACCCTTGATTTGAAATTACAAGAAAGAATGAGAAAACAATATAAACAATGAATGCTAAAACAACTCTCTGATATACAGCTCACTGTGATAATCAAATCAGTCATACCTGATAACCCTGCCATGGTAGCCGGCCTCTATGTAAAAATATGAGCGTATAAGCAAGAGACTCAAGATCATCTCTTCTGCTAGCAGTTCTTCCCAAATGCGCATGGACACTTGCATATCGAACAGTTCCTCTGGTGAAGATGAAAATTACAGAACACAACAATATCAGCAAAAGAGTTCAACATAAACAAGTCTCCAATTAGACAGACATTATACACACCTAAACATATCAGGTCGTTGATCATAATCGACATGCAGTCCACTGCTGCTATCTTTCCATTTTGTTGCTGCAACATCATGGTTACGATCAAACATAAGAAAAGAACCTCAAATCAAAGCATAAAAAGGAACTGTGGGGCTAAAATAGAATTTACTTGCCTAATCCAAGGTCAACAAGAAACAACTTCTTCTCTTGTGGCGTGGATGGTTGACCAAGTAAAAAGTTCTCAGGTTTAACATCCCCATGCACATAACTGTACCACAAAAGATCAACGTTGAAATCAAAAGTTAGTAGAAACAAAGACAAAGAGGTGAAATATAGATTTAACATTTTAAAAAGATACCAATATTATATATTTATAGAGCTTTCATGAAAACTAGCATTCATACTAAACATAATTAAAATCACAAACCCTTTGGAGTGCATCTTCTCTAGTATAGATAGGGACTCAACAGCTATACAAGCTACCATTTCTGCAGACATCCTGCATGTGAAATTAAGAACAAAAATTAATATCCATGACTAGTGGGCTTGTTCCATGTTAGAGTCCATCTACCCCAATGTTTATACAAAGGATTACAACGCACGGATATTCCATAAGAGAGTTATAAATTTGGGAAAAAAAGAATTCATGCACTTCTTTTGCCAAGCAGGGTCAAGAAGACAACCCCTGAATTTCCCCTGGGAAACAAGCAGACCATCAATCCCACCCAACCCCACAAAAACACTCAAGAAAACCAGAAGCTTAGATGCTCAATTCCACCCTACCAATAGATCAACAATAAGAGGAGTGCATGCCCCTACTTCAATTGGGCCTTTGGGTTACTACTTTATATAGAACGACCAGTAATGAAAAGAGGGCCAGCAGTCAGCCAGCTAAGCTAACATCTAATTGAGCATATATAGATTATATGGTTTAGTGTTTTTTCAGTTGTGTATAAGTTCATGTTGTCCTTTAGGACTGGGCGTTGGGTTTTTCATAGTTTTTCTTAAAACAATCCAAAAAAAAACCCTAAGGGAGTACTATTATTTCTTTGAGCTGTGTCTGATGGGTGAAACTAAAAGTCTGTCAAATACAGGTGGCAGTGCTGGATTTGGGTGTGTGTCCGAAACAGGCATGTTCATTTTTTCTGAGTTCTAGGTATTTTGACTGTCTGTGCAGGATCATATCCCAATACCCATGTCCATTTAAGCATTGGACGTGGATGTCAGACACCAGTACTTCAAGAAAAGGGGGGTGGGGTGGAGAGACGGGACTTTGAACAAGGTCACAAAGACATGCCACTTACGTTTGCCCTGAAGAATTCCAAACATCCCATAAACTGGGCCCTAATATGTCCATAACCTGAAAATACAATAGCAGAAGTTAAGCCATGATTTAAGATAGATGCACAAACAGAAAGACAAGCTGCAGACCATACCATCACATAATAGTCTCCTTGCTTTCCTTTGTAGTGCACTTTTGGAACTCCGTGACTACCACCTAGAGCACTGTTTACCAAAAACCCAACACAATGTTATCACAGTAGTCATAAATTTAGAAATGTTCCAAAAAAACCATAAAGGAAATAGAGCCACCTACTTGTAAACTTGCCATTCGTAAGGAGGACCATAACTACAACCTTTGCTGTTTCTATGCTCAAATTTCAGAGCTACCTAAAAGAGTGCAAAAACAATAACAGAACTAATGTTAATGTCAAGAAATAAGACTATATGGAACTTTCTATGGCTTAAGATAGTTGAAGATGGTTTACCTCCGTGGCTGCAGAACCAGTTGCACGTTCATTTCCACCACTAACACGTCTTCCAACAAACACCTGACCAAATCCACCTTTACCAAGCTTTCTTTCTATCTTGTACATAGGAGATCCCCCAACTTGAACCTAGCAAAGTTATAACAAAACAAAAATCAATTCAACCAAACTAAACTGAAAATTAATGAAGAACCCAGAAAACAAGTTACCAGAAACAAAGAAAGAAAAGAGGAAAATTAATTAAATAGACAAACAATTACACAAGGAAAAATAATTAATTAGACTAAAAGGGAAAAGAGGACTATCATTAAAAATATAAATGCTTTCAACAATAAAACAAAAGCATACCCTCTCAGGGAAAGGTGCAGTACTTCCCTCCTCTTCCTGTCCGGCAGCCTTATTAGCACTCAACCCACCGCTATCGTCCCCCATCACAGCTTTTTCTTTATTGTCTTTTACCAACTCCTTCAAAATATCGCTCTCTCTCTCAGAAATCACAACGACCTGAGGGTGTTCCTCCTCCTCCTTTAGTCTCTTGGCGGCCAATCTCGTCCTTGGCCTACCTACCTCAATAACCGCCGCCGCCGCACGTTTCCGACCTTGATTCCTCGTTTGTTTCCGGGTTTCTTGTGGCTGCTGAGGCTGCGCTAACTTGGCACGGCCTCTACAAAATCCTTTTCGCAGCTCAGGCATTTCATAAACCCCATACAACTGAAACGAAACCCCAATAATTCAATCATTGTATGGTTTCTTCTACAACGGCGGCCATGGAAATTTCTCAAATTTAAAAAAAAAAAGGAATGGGGAAAATTTTTACAATAAATTAAATTTATCAAAAATTGAAGGGGCTTTTAGTGTAATTAGAGAAAGGATTGGAACAAAGAGGGGGAATTTTTAAGCGAATTTGACGGTTAGGGTTAGGGTTTTGGCAAAGGAAAATAAATAATAATAATAATTATAAAGGATATAGAAAATGGGGGATGAAAATAGGCGCAAGTTTTTGACGAAAATAGTTTGTGTGAGATGATGGAAATCGTGTCTCGAGTTGAAGTGGGTCCCACGGATATGACGCCACGTAAGCATTTATGAAATGGATAGCTACCGCGGGTGACTGGATCAAACCAGTGGATTAGATTGATTGAATTAAGAATATAGTATTAATTTTGAGAGAAATATTGAACCGGTTGATCAAAAATCAATACGAACTAATTGAATTAGAAAAAAAATAGTTGAATAAGATTTTTAATATTTTTATTTTTTATAATTTTTTAATGATTTATTTAATCGGATCGAACAGACTAATTAGACTGACAAATTGATAGCATATCCGACTCAACCAGCAATCTGATTCTAAAAATGTTGATGTTGACTATGCAATTCGATTTTTTTATTAGATTAATATATTATTTAGTACTTAACTTTACCTTAATAATCAATTTAATATAAAATATTTTTGTTGTGTTAATTTAATACTCAAGTTTAACTTTAATATTTAATTTATTAATCAAATCAAATAATACAATGTGACCCAATAAATATTTTCTGCGTGTGCTCTAAGTAAAATATATATATACATAATTCCCAAAATAAATAATTCGAGGACTAAATTAAATATTAAAACTAAACTGAAGAACTTAATTGAGACAAATAAATAATTTAAGGATCAAATTGAAAAAAAACTTAACTACCAAATTTAATATTAAAGTCAAATTCATATATCAATTTGAGATTAAAAAAAACCTTAAAATTGAACTGAATATTAAAATTAAACTAAACAACTTTTTTTTTATTTCCCTCATTTGTTTTTTAATTAATATATTATTTGGTATTAATGTTGAATTTTCTAATACAAAAATTCTAAAATATATAATCTAAAAATTTTACTTAAATTTTTAAATATATAATTAAAAGATTATAAAAATAAAAAAAAAGTTAAAAAATAAAAATATTTTAAATCTAAAAAACAAAAATTTGATTGGTTTGACGAGCGTTGGTCGGCGGGTGGAATCTGATGTTGGTCGCATTTTTTTACCAAAAATCAAATCAGTCTATAATATTTTAATTAAAAATATTTTTTTGAATTATCAAAATTTAAAATGAAATTTTTAAAAAAAAATATAACAAATGAATTTTTATGTAATTTTAAGAATTATATTTATTTTTTAAAATTTTTAAAAATATTAGCTACATTTTTTTAATAACACATATTTTCAAATTTTAAATTTTAAATCTACTTTTTGAATTTTTACGGCATTTAGATTTTTAAAATTTAGTTTTAACCATTTCAAATGAGACAGGTGTCTCGCTTCTATTGGCTAATTAAACATTTAATATATTTACCTTAAATACTAATTTGATTAATAAAATTACTTAATTAAGAGAAAAAAAATAATTGAATTTATATTCACATTTTATTTTTACATTATTTGACTTGCTTCAATAGAAATAAAGAAGCATTCAATCGGTTCAATTTTTATATAGCAACAACTGAATAAATTAAAAGGTTTATACAAACGGAATCAAGTTGAGAATAATAACCGAAATAATCGAATCAAATAAGACTTGCTCGATTTGGTTTATTGATCTTCACTGTTTTTTTTTTTTTCGATTTTGTCATAACCACGCAAGTAGTCCAAGACTTTCATTTGAATCATATATCCCTTATCTATTTTTCAGTTATCAAACTAATAGACAGATTTTCCATGATACTAATTATGTAGCTTCGAGGAAAAAAAAAAAGAGAAAAATAACTCTTGACACTTCTGTAGTAAAGGTACTAATGAGTCGGATCAGGTTGAATTCGAATCGGATCTAATCATGATATTAACATATTTTATGTTTACCCAAGCCTGATCTGACCCGAGATATGAGGCTAAAATTTTGTCAAAATCTATCAATATTTGCAAAGAGATTAATACAAGCATATCTTAAGCCTACCCATATTAATTTTAATTTTTTTAAGATATTTATATTATATTATTTTAATATTTAATAAGTCTATACATTTATTTATTGAAAATTTTTATATAGTCATCTTAACATTATTTTAATGTTTACATTAGAGTAATATTATATATTTAATATAGATTTATTTTTTTAATGTGTTCTAAATTGCATAATATATAAAAATAACATAATATAAAATATTATAACCTGGCCTTGAATGTTTAAGACTGAGCTTGACCCATATTTTAAGTGGGTCTATTTTTTTCTCAAGCCTATTATCTTAGCCTAATATTTTTGTACAAACTTTTTCTAATTTTAGATAGATCTTCGGATTTGGATAAGTAACCCAACCGATGAATAGTCTCTGTAGTATTGTATTGAATTTATTTCAAATCAATACAAAGATAAGGAAAAAACCAAATAAAGTAAATACTCAAACAATTATTTCACATGCAATAATTGATATCCAACAATGATGATATTGATTGGTGCGTCAAGCGTTGGCCAACGGGGCCGTCAGGCAGAAGAGAAAGACGATAATGGTGCCAGACGGTGGCATGGTGGACGCCAGAAAATGGTAGGCGCAGCTGTGTAAAGTGTGGTATTTGTGTCGGGGGGAAACTGTCAGCACCTAACGGTGCAATGTTTTGGCTCTTGGGAATTAGGAGTTAATTACGTTAAGGATTAGCCAATTTAGGCTTTTTACTTCTAGGTTTTTTTTTAATTACGTTATTTATGTAACATAAACTAAATTAATTATTAAATTGAGCTGGAATTTGATTTTACAGATTTTATATAGATTTTTTTGATTGGGTATAAAACTACTTTTAATTTTAAAAAAACAAATTCAATTTATTCAATTATTTTGGTTTAAATCCCCAAAATCAAAACCAAAATAACGAATTAGCCAAAAATCAAATTGAACAAAAAATTTTCATTTTACTCGATTTGATCTTACCGGTTTATCAGTTGAACAGAGTTTATATATAATATTTGATTTATTAAGGATCATAAGTGACAAAATAAACAGATAAATTTACTAAAGAAAATTTATTACAAAATTGATGATATATCACTAAAAAAATAAATCTCCATTTAAAAACGATAAATATGTTAAAAAACTATTCCCATTTTGAAAAAAAAAAGTCCTGTAAAATACACATTTTAAAATTATCAAATTTTCACCTTTTTACGGGGGGTTAAATTCTAGTAATAATAAATAACAATAAGATCCATTTGCAAAATTAAACTAAAAAAAGGGTCAATCATGCAGTTAAAATATGAAAACATATCATTATTTTATATTTTACCAAATAAAAAATTTTATGAAACCATATTTTATACTAAACAAAAAAATAATGCCAAACATGTTTTCTTTTTACATCCTAAGTAGTTAAATTGAAAAAAAAAAACTAACTAAAAATTGAACACTTCAAATATTTTGAGTGTTGAATTTCTAAAGTTAATCTGAACAGGGAGGTGATTAAAAACAAATATGGTGGAAATATATAGTAATCAAAAAGATCAGAGGCCAGTGTTGGGATTGTTACCAGCGAGGATAAGTGAAATTTCCAAACCTCTGCTGAAAGCTTGGTTGAACATCAACCTTGTCTGGAATGTCGAGACGAACGGGAACCATGAGAAAAATGCTACTGGAACGAATATAATCATTCCCATTCCAGCATCGTATAATCGTGCCATTGATCGCACTGATTTCCACAACCCCGTCTTTTTCACCAATGGTTTCCAAGCTGCAGCAATCTGCAATACATATATACATATATCGGAAAGCATGCCAAATAATGACCAAACATAATCGGAACCTCTGTGTGTGATTGGGTGTTTAGAGGAACACGCTAGGCAAAAGGCGAAGAGGAACTTACGGAGAGGATTCCCCATCCGGTGGGCACAAATGCTAAGATGGAAGCAAATATGTCAGGGATGGACAAGTCTGTTAACGCAACTGCAACAGCTACACCAGCTATGGCGATCATGAAGGAAACTCCTTGGATGAAACGCAGTAGCAGCTGGAAATTAACTGACATCTTCTGGCTGAAGGTGAATACCTGTTTAAATCAAATGACATTCATCAGTTACATGGTATCAATAATGATTATAAAAAATTTATTTTGTAAAAAAAAAATCATCTGTTACGAACCTTGAAGAGGATTATAAGAACGGCAAGTACGACCCAGGAAAAGCCATAAACCTACAGAGATACAGGCAATTCAAATTTTATACAACCAATCCCAAAGAACAAGCATTTAGAACAATTACATTAAACAAAGCATTTAATTCATAAGTACCATCGGAAATTATAAATAAGATCAATCATTACTTCATTGCCAAGAGGGAAAGTGCTATCGGTGAATCAGGTGATGACACATCATCAAAAAATTTCTACAACTAAGCTTTATTTCTAATGATGAGGCATCATTTGATTTGTTATTATCGCATAGAATTATACAAAGTCAATGCATCAAATATTAACCCTTTTTTTCATCTCAACTATTTCTCTAATCAATCACATTCTGAATATACCAACTTTAAGGGCACCATTTGTGCTTTCCAATTTAGAAGACACAAATAGGTTAAACTTCTCTGAGATTGATCTATTTCAGAGAAATGGCAACGAAGAGGGATCGGTCAAGAAAATCACTAAGTGGCAAATAAACATTATTAATAATCAAAACAAACTTTCAGCTAAACATACAGTGAAGAGAGTATCGAATAATAAGTATAGTTGTTACCGTCAACGACGTATTTGTTCCCTGCACATTTAGCTTGTAGACAATGCCATACTGGAACAGGAAAAATCTGAGACTTAAAATAGTCTCAAATATTCTTCCTCTCATGGTGCGAATGTGTGCCTGTAGATGCAACCAAAATAAGCTGTTACTCAAAAGTTGACTTCTGCTAGTCTATGCTAGTTGATTTTTTTCAACATTTATGTCAAATTTAGCCTTATTTGATTCTTTTTAACAGTACAAGGACTAAATCCATTTAATAATAAAAGGGCTAATTTGATCTAATCCCTATAACAGATGGACCTGCCAAGTACTTCAACCAATTCCATTAGTATACTGCATTTTGTTATGTATCAATTGAATATTTAATCATTCTTGAGGAAACTACAAAGGTTCACATTTATGAATAACTAACTCGTATTTGCCAATCTCGCCATTGGTTTAGTGGCAAACTTGTGTGGGTCTCAAGTTGATTGGCATGAGGTCCAAGGTTCAATCCCTAAGTGTGTAAACCCTTTCCCCCTTCCCCCATTGTAATGTAATTGTTCACTTGTATCAAAAAGAAAACACGTATTTGTCTATGCAGTAGAAATAACAACGGTAACTTATAGAACAAACAAATCAACTAAAGAGTTATTGTAGCTATAGGTATATTAAGAACAAAAAAGAATACCATTTCTTCATCCCACCAAGCTTCCCAGCTTTCCTCTCCTTTAACACCAATTCCGCCTCTGTAAAATAGCCAATTTGTCCAATCTCTGAAGTCCTCCACAATCCTGAAAATGAAAATGGCAAAAGAGATGCATAATTAGGTTGGATCCCACATTTAAAAATAAATAAATAAATAAAAGATTGCTTACTTTTGCCACTCAAATCCAGAAGGATTGAACAAATAGGGTGCGAAAAGCCATGAAAGAGCCATAAACCAACTGCTAATTGATAGAAGAATGTAGGACAATGCACTATCATTATACCCATATGCAAGGTATACCACCAACAGAAGCACAACTTCTAGCCTGAATGCACCACAAGAGCTTAACTTAATATGGTTGGTTCAGTAAAAATAAACATATATAGACATACATGTAAAGAGAGAGAAATACCCTTTAACAAAATGACTGCGAGAATATAGTCTGTAGTTCTCAGAAAATTTAATATGGCGGACCACAAAACCTCTACCAGTAGCTTGATACTGTTAAGAAAAAAGTGTTAATACATATCACTCACCTAGATCCCAATTTCTTTTAAATAAAGAAACAGGGAAATCAGGTACAACGAGACAAAGCATACCCTTGCACCACCATGCAGGATTGTCCGACCAAAATAATGAGTTCTTGTACCCAGGGAGAATGTGAAGAAAACAGTACAAAGCTGTAACTGCATTGTGATAAAACTGACAATAGCCTGCAGAAGAAAGAAAAGTAAGAATTGGGGAACAAACTAACTGGATAATGTAAAATTTAACAATGAGGAAGTATTACACATATGTCAATAGAGATTGAAACAAATGATGATCATGATACTAGAAAATATTTTGTCAGGCTTTTGGAGGCTAATTTGGATCTAAAGCATTAAATATTTCAGATAAATGCCACTCATTGTAGAAACTAAAAAAGTAATATTTTGTTAACGCAACAGTTTACATGGTGAGAACATGAGTTTTGTTTTAGTTATAAGAAAAGCGTGAAATAAACAAAACAGGCATTGATCAGTATAATAAACCACCATCACGGCTTTCAACATAAGTACATAAATAAATAAAAGCCAGAACACAACAACTGAATGACAAGCCCACCAATCACTCATGTTGAATTTTGTGCACAAATTCACATGAAACCAAGACAATCAAATTTAATGTTGTATTAGAATCCTGGACCTACCAATGGTGTGCGAACACATTGAGGAAAAAACTAACATTAGAATTGATTCATTATTAGTGAATGTAAGAAATAGATATCAATTAAACAGATCATATAAAGGCAACAGTCAAGAAAAAAAAAATCTGACAATAAGAGGACACCTTCCAAAAACATTCAGGTCAGTATGGCACTTCAAATGGGCATTCAAAGTGGAAAAATATCGAGATACATGCAGGATAACCAATTACCCTTAGGAAACCTTGCTCCAAGATGAAGCCCAAAACCATTGGCACAGCTGAAAAGATACCAATTTGAAACAGAAACTGAGTATTTAGAGCAGCTTCAAGAGCAGCGTTATCCATTATCCGAGCTCGCTCTTGCATTGTTTCACCAACTCCAGAAAGTGCCTGGAACAAAAATTTGGGTCAATATCCAGCTAAGCAACCATACATGTGTACATGCACAAATGCAAATACTCATGTACGTGTGAATAACCACACAATAATGAAGGACAACCCAAAAATAACAAATACAGTAAAGCCTAATGCTACAGTGAACTTAAATAGAAAAAAACAACTTTCAGACTGAAAAAAGGACATGGGATAATGTTAGTAGAAAAGGAGAGACATTTAGGTTCTACATTCAAGGAATCACCTAGTTTGAGTAAATTATAGTTAAAACTTAGAGATTTTAGTTGAACAGCAATGCCTATGGGTGTGATTGGGCTTTAAGTTTGTTAGCTCACAACACTTCATTTTTTTTAACTGATGTTCTGTATATGCGAACAAATTTTTTTATAAAATGTGCGTTGTAGAAATCAAGTGAATTATCCCAACACATAGAGTTGCCCCCCTCACCACAATATTTCTATTTGTCATCTTAAAATGTTATCTCCGAATGCAACCTTGATCACACATGAGACCCTTGAATTATTTATTGGTCAAATGAGTATAAAGCTAGCATTTTATACCACTCCAAGCAAATTGCCATTTACTTTCAGCCTTCTCCTATTTCCTAAATAAAAAGTATTAAATTTATCAATCATGGAAAATTTTCATGTTGGTTCAAGAAGTTTGATGCCAAACAGAAAAATAAATAAATAAAATATAAGATAGAAAACACGGAGACTGAAATGCAATAGACTTAAAATATCATAAACTCTAACATCACAAACATATGCTATAATTCCAATTATACAATATGAAATTGATCAGAAAATACATTTAAAACTCTTACTTACCAAATAAGCCCTTCCATAAAGGAAAATATATATAGTCAGCACGGTTAACTGTAAAAAAGAATAAATAAATTTGTTCAGCAATGGAAATAAAATTTTTGAATAATATAGATACATGCTGCAGCATAAAAGTATTAATTGCATTACATTTTCTAGCATGGAGGAAAACCCATTTATAACTGACATTTTGAAGAGAAGAAAAGCAAAGAAGAAAGAGTGTAGCATAAATTAAAGGGCATCAAAACTGCATGAAACTCTTTGCCCATAACAGGCACATATTTCTGATTAATAACATCACTTCTTTTTTTACAATAAGCCCAATTTGTAAACAACAAACATGTATATAATCAAAATATATAGAACTAAAAATATGACGAAGATAAACATTAATACTAGTACTACAACATGAACACTGAATCATAAAAATTTAGTAATATATATATGTATACTTATAATACACACACACACACACACAAAAGATATATGGCTCAATTCAGTTTCAGTCTACGCTTAGCATCAGTAAACAAGTAATATCAGTTACATAACAGTTGCATACCATGGTACAAAAATAGAATCCCACAGTGGTGAAGTAGAATGACATCATTCTGAAGAAGTCAAAGAGCTGCCCAAGCCTGTATACATCTCGACTAAGAACCTGTTCACCATTACCACCAGCAACCTTCCCTTCAAATAAAGCAATCTGATTGAGCCCAACATCTCGTCCTTTGCCAACCTATAAATTCAAGTTGTTAACTCATACCTCAATGGTGTGTAGACCTACACAAAGATATGCTATAGTGAACAAGTTTAGGAAGAAGAATTATTCTTATTTTTTCTAATCTGACTATAGCCTTTTAAAGAATAGCAGGAAAAATAAAAAGGAAATAATCTCTAGAAATTAGCCTATCCCTAAAAATTAGTAATTTGATTATGGCTAATAGTACAAGGAAATTCCTAGAACTAAGGTAGAAAATCTGCTTAATTTAAGGAATTCCAACACTCCCCCTCAAGCTGGAGTGTAGATGTTAATCAAACCCAGCTTGCCCATAATTTCTTCGAAACATTTTTCTGCTCAAGCTTTTGGTTAACACGTCTGCTACTTGTTGTCTTGTAGGTAGATATGAAACACAAACTTCCCCTTTGTTAATTTTCTCCGTAATAAAGTGGCGATCAATTTCCACATGCTTGGTACGGTCATGGTGTACAGGGTTATGAGCTATGCTAACTGCTGCCTGGTTGTCACAGTATAATGTTATAGGTTTTGTATAGGATAATTTTAGTTCTCCCATTAGCCGTTGTAACCACATTCCTTCACATATACCGTGGGACAAAGCTCGATATTCAGATTCAGCACTGCTGCGTGCCACAACAGATTGCTTTTTACTCCTCCATGTCACGAGATTACCCCAAACATAGCTGCAGTAACCACTTGTGGAGCGCCTGTCATTAACTGCCCCTGCCCAGTCTGCATCAGTGTAGACTTCTATGCTTCGATTTACATCTTTCTTGAAATGCAAACCCTTACCAGGAGTCCCTTTTAAGTATCTCAATATCCTGTAGGCAGCTTCCAAATATTTCTCCCTAGGACCATGCATAAATTGACTTATAACACTTACTCCAAAAGCTATGTCCGGACGAGTGTGAGAAAGATAAGTTTTCCCACTAACCGTTGATATCTCCCCCTGTCTACCTCTTCTCCATCCTTATCAGTTCCTAATTTAAGGTTGGGTTCCATAGGAGTCTCGGCTGGTTTGCAACCCAACAGTCCGACTTCAGAAAGTAGATCAAGAACATACTTTCTTTGAGAGATTGAAATACATGCCTTTGACCTTGCTATCTCCATTCCTAGAAAATATCGAAGATTCCCCAAATCTTTAAGTTGAAACTCAAGACTTAAGAACTCTTTTAGTCTTTCAATTTCAATAGAATCATCCCCTGTCAATATTATGTCATCTACATAGACAATGAGAATACAACACTTCCCATTATCCGAGTGTTTGTAGAATAAGGTGTGATCAGCTTGACCTTGAGTATAATGTCTACTAGTCATGGCTTTGGCAAAACGATTAAACCAAGCCCTAGGGGATTGCTTTAGTCCATACAAGGACTTCTTCAACTTGCATACTTGGCCCTTGCTTCCTTCGAATCCAAGCGGAAAATCCATGTAGACTTCTTCGTTTAATTCTCCATTGAGAAAAGCGTTCTTTACATCCAATTGGATCAAAGGCCATTCTAAGTTGACAGCAATTGAGAGAAGCACTCGAATAGTATTCAATTTGGCCACCGGTGCAAATGTTTCCTCATAGTCCAACCCATATGTTTGAGTGAAACCCCTGGCCACAAGTCTAGCCTTGTATCGATCAATGCTCCCATCTGGTTTAAATTTTGTGGTGAAAATCCACTTACAACCCACGGTCTTCTTCCCAGTAGGTAGTTTAGATATTTCCCAAGTTCCATTGTCTTCAAGAGCCTTTATTTCTTCCAACACAGCTTGCCTCCATTTGGTTGACTTAAGAGCCTCTTCTATGTTTTTTGGAGTTTCTATAGAGTCAACATTAGAAACAAAGGCATTGTAGGATTTAGACAAGTTTCCATAGGATACAAACCGAGAAATGGGATGTTGAGTGCAGCTCCTAGTGCCCTTTCTTACTGCAATTGGAAGATAGATGGAAGATGAAGGAGGTGAAACTTCTTCCGGTGAAACTTCTTCCTCAAGACAGTCCTCGGGTAAAGATGGCACTACTGTTTCTGTTTCAGACAGCTGATGTCTCCGAGAGTATACATGAAGCCCCTGAGTTTTTTCTTGTTGTTTTTCAGAATGAGTGGGCTGTTTTTCTTCATTAGTATGGTTAATCACCCTTGTTTCTTGTTGCTGAACAGTGGAGATAGGAAAAACAGGTTCCAAAACAGGAAAAACAGTGGCTGTAGGATTTTCAGCAGGTTTTGTAGTGGTGGTAGGGCTGATAGAGTCTTGAGGTATAATGAGAAGATTGCTCAAGGTCTCATCTTCACTAAGTACCTCCCCCTGAAGATGAGAGGCTGAAAAATATGGCTCGTTTTCGAAGAAAGTAACATCAAGGGACACAAACATCCGGTGTAAGGTTGGAGAGTAGCACTTGTACCCTTTTTGTGTAGTGAGTAACCAATAAAGACACAAGTGTGGGCTCTAGGATCAAGTTTAGATCGGTTAGGTTGATGGTTGTGGACAAATGCTTTGCAACCAAATGTTTTGGTTGGGAGATTAGGAACACGAAACAAGGGAAAATTCTTTTGAAGAGTATGTAAAGGTGTTTGAAAGTTTAATACCTTAGATGGGAGTCGGTTTATAAGATAACAAGCAGTGAGGACAGCTTCTCCCCATAAATACTTTGGTACACCCATAGTAAACATAAGAGCACGAGCCACGGCTACAAGGTGTCTATTTTTCCTCTCGGAAACCCCGTTTTGTTGAGGGGTGTCAGGACAAGAACTTTGATGTATGATTCCTTGCTCAGAAAGATAAGGACTTAGGATAGAATTAAAGTACTCTCTCCCATTATCAGTTCTAAGGGTGTGAATATTTGAATTGAACTGGGTTCGAATCATTGAATGAAAATTTTTGAAGACTCTAGAGATTTCGGATTTTTCTTTAAGGAGATAGATCCAACAAACTCTAGTGTGGTCATCAATGAAAGTTATGAACCACCTAGCCCCTGTGATGTTTTTTACTCAACTGGCTCCCCATAGATCACTGTGGATTAAAGAGAAAGGTTGAGATTGAACATAAGATTTCAAAGGATAAGGGACACGAGTGTGTTTAGACAGTTGGCAAACTTCACAGTTCAATGAACTTATTTTCTTATTTAGAAGTAGTAGAGGAAACAATTTCTTCAAGTACATGAAATTTGGGTGTCCTAGTCTACGGTGCCATAGCATGATAAATCTTCTTTTGATGTAGATAAGGCCATCCCTTCTTGTGAACTGTTTTTGTTCCAAACATATAAGCCATCATCAACTTTAGCAGTGCCAATCATCTTCCCCGATTCCTGTTCCTGAACCACACAACCTGTCATGTGGTCGGATGCACCCGAGTCTAGTATCCAGGAAGTTGTGATAGGTTCGTGTGTAGTATTTAAAGCAGTACCTTGAATAGCTAGTGACCCACTGGCTGTAGGAGTCCTGAGTAGTTTATGAAGAGCCTCAAGTTGAGTTTTGGTTAGCCGAAGTTTATGAAGAGTCTCAGAGGAATTTTCGGTGTCACCCATGGGAGTAGGGTTTCTAACAGAGAAAACAGAACAAGAAAAGAGAAGAAAGAGTAGGATCAACTGAATTCCTGATGCTCTTGATACCATGAACAAGTTTAGGAAGAAGAATTATTCTTATTTTTTCTAATCTGACTATAGCCTTTTAAAGAATAGCAGGAAAAATAAAAAGGAAATAATCTCTAGAAATTAGCCTATCCCTAAAAATTAGTAATTTGATTATGGCTAATAGTACAAGGAAATTCCTAGAACTAAGGTAGAAAATCTGCTTAATTTAAGGAATTCCAACATATAGGACAAGTATTCTAAAACTCAAAACACCAAGAAAAAATCCAAATTCTAAAATATGAAAACCAAATACTAAAATACCCAGAAAATATCAATAAATCCTAAATCTGAGAACTCCCAAGTAAAGTAACGGGCTGACTTATAACTTACGAAAGAAACTAACAAGATGCAAAAGACAGAAATATAACACCAAAGCCCTAATACTTGGAAAAGAAGTAATACGAATTAATATGAAAATAACCTAAATATTCTACAATATATATCTTGAATGAAAATAGCAGTTACAGGCTTACAGCTAAAGCCATATAAAAAACTCCATAATTTAATTCTCCAACTGGCATATCTAAATCCCCATAGAGACGAGGGTGAGGGGAAGCATTTACCTGAATATACTCATGATGAGTGATATTTCCTTGGCGTAAAGTAGAATTGAAGCCTACAAATAAACACCCAAGGTTTATAAAGTACACTCAAACTAACCTCAAAATAATTGACACAGAGTAATACAAAATACTACCGCAACTATCTGACCTCAAAGTCAAACATCTTCATGTCTGATCTTTATCTAAGATAATTGACATTTTTTATGAAAATGTTTAATTTAAAGACTTTAATTGTGATATTTAAGCTAATAAAAAACTGACATAAAAAGGCCAGATAGACGACTTGACCAGAAAAAATTATAACTGGACTAAAATTTGAAACATAATATAAGAAGAAGCAATGGTCAGTTTCAGATAGCCTCAATCGATGTGAAGAAGCAGAAATGGAGAGAAGAGAGATTGTTAAGGATTCAGCCAACCCATACCACACAAAACTATTCATTTTCCCTTCACAATAAGGACTTCAACAAATAGTGTCAAATACGTCGTTATCAATGGTGAGACTTAAATTTGATAGATTTCTAACCAGTTTACTATAATATCTCTTATCAGGTAAAACTTTTATACCGGCATAAATATCTTCGCTTATGTTTATAATACGAGATGCCTTGCTGATACCACCCCTTGTTATATGGAAAACCCTATCAAAAACATCTGGATGGCCATAATGCATCCGGACCCTGGAAATTAAATAGCATATCAACTCAATTAGTCCAAATTGGAAGTCTAAAATGTTATGCAACTAACCTTTATTCAGATATTCACTTACTTCAAAGGAGTTGCTAAAACACGCTGACCAAGAGTTACAAAGCTGCTTTCTTGGTTGGACATAAAAGAAGCTAAAGAAGAGACACTGTACATCCATTGTAAGGTAAAGATGTCAAGAGGAATCATAATAAACAGAAAAGACTTAATATAAGCTTACCTTCCCGTAAATACATGTTCCCTGACACCAAGAATAGTAGGAGGACGTATGCCATGATCACGGTCAAATTCTTCCAAAAGGTTTCTCACCTTCAAGGCTTCCTCAAAATAGTTGTCCTGGATCGAGATAATAAAAAAAAAATCAAAAACATCTCAACAATTGCAAAAATATTTTCCCAATTTTTATGGAAAAATTTCACAAAAAAGTCTGGAAGTCATCAAAGTATGAGTAGTAAGCATGCATAAGAGGAAACACGGGACATGAAGTACCAGAGTCATTAATCAAGTGAAGATTGTAAAGTACAACATACATATCAGAGAGCTCAAGGCATTAGAAAGTAGACAACGAGAAAGATATTACAAAATAATAAGGACAATGGTTTTAAAAGTTGACAGCAACTAATCCACAATGATTAAATGTATCATTTCATGTTCATGTATAATGGTGGGTAGTGAAAGTGGGCTGTATTGAGTGACAAATGCAGCTTACATCATATAGACTAATAGCTTAGGCCACTGAAAGGTGAACCAAACAAAACAAAAATAAACCAAATGACGGTACGGCACAACATGAACATGCCTCACACGGTGAGACAAACAACATTATTGATTATGTTATTTAGCATGAACTCACTAATGTAATTGACACCATGGCTTTTTGATAAATATAAAGAAATGCAAAGCATTACTTAATATGTGAATGATGCACAATCAAAATGTGTAAATTTAGATTCTATGGAAACACATAAAACCTCTATGGACATTCCGATTAAGATTAGAATGTACAATTTGGTTGTTTCACATTCAGCTAACTTGAAAGCTCTTAGATCAAAAAAATTGACTAAGATAACAACTATCTGTCACCTGATTCATGTCAATTGTCTGAACTGCATTTCCTCGAGTAAACACAATTGCATGGTTTTGATTCTCAGGTTTGCCTTCACCAAGTTTTGGATCTCCAGGCAATTTTATGGCATAGATTTCCTGCAAAACCAGAAAAAATCATGAGCAAATTACTGATAACAGTCAACTAATTCATTTCGAATTCACCATTATTTTCTCAACTAAATCTTCCATGTTAACAAAGCATATAGATTACATTGACACAGAACGGCATATATTAGTAGAGTTTGAAAATATTTACCAATATAAGGCATCATTAAGAGGGGAAACAATATATCAACACTCCAAAGAGTCGGTGAAAGTGAGAGAGAATAACAGTTTCAACAGAAACAGCACAATAATAATATGGTAGAGAAAGTTTTAACCTTAACCTTCCAAGAACGTACAGAACTAAGGCTTAGGGTTTATCAAAATGTGGAAATAAACTATCAACCAACAGGTGAAATGTTATGGTTTATTTTCAAATATATATTTAGGGTCCAATAGTAAATTAAATTTAAAGTATTAAAATTATATTATAAACAAAAAAGTTCGATTAGGCCTGCAAGCTGCTCAACTCTAATATTAAGATACTTGAATTCATCTCACTTGGTAATAACGGAATTGAATTCAAGTTTTTTCTCAAGTAATGCTCGGGTAGCATACAAAGACAAGTCTCTCATTACACCTCCAGGAGGAATACCCTAAACCTCCACCTTTTAGTCCTAGGGTATGGTGTTTCTTGCCTCATTTCTATCAGCAAAACCATATCCCTAAGAAAACTCTCAAACCCACTAAACTAACCTCTACATGTCCATTAAAATCACCGCTTTGTCTAAGTCCTCCCAAAATTGTCACTTGTTCGTATCATCTAAGCCCACTTATGGTGCGTAAGCAGTGATATGCTTAAAGATTTATTACCTAAATATTAGGTTAAGGACCTAAGATCCTATCTGATCCATATCTCTAATGACCCCATTCCTCTTCATATCTCTACCTGTATGTGATAATTTATGCCCCCATTCACCCACGGTTTAGCTTTCTTGTAAGTCGACCGAGTATCTTGAAGAAATAAAATGTAGATATTCCTCCTCATAACCTCTGCTACCTCTACATATTTGCCTATAATAAACCCTAAGTTCCAAGTTTTTAAATGCAAAGAACTCATGATCATTTTCTACATATAATGATAATTTAGAAAGCCCCAAAAAGAAAAACCAACCTTGTCTTTCCCATTGATATCAGCTTTCACAAGCTTCGAATAGTACTCGGTGTGCACTTTACCATCCTTCAGTGTCTCAACAACATCAATGAAAGCAACACGAAGGGCTTCATTTCTAACATCAAAGTTAAATAATTAGCTACCATAACAGAGAAAATATAACCAAACATGAGAAAAGAATCTTTGGCAAAATCAACAGTAAAAACTAGACAAGAAAAGAGTAACTAATTGCAACACAAAAATGAGAAAACAAAGGTAAATGATACCCACTACAACCAACCTTTGCATCAGCAATGCAATATCAGTAGCTTCAGGCTTCTGCTCCTCCTTTTGTCTTCCATATATTTGACATGTGACAACATATGTAAACTTAAGATCTGCCCGTGCACGAGCTTCGGGAGATAACTCATAACCTTGGGTATCAGTTGTCTCCAATCTAGAAAGTGCAGCCTCTGTATCTGATATTTCAAGTATAAATATATTAGTGAAATACCAAAAATAAAACCTGTTATTTTTGAAGAGACTAACCTCCAGCATTTTCTCTTTCCAAATAGGTTTGAAGCATAAGAGCCTTTCTATAATACATCATGCCACGAACTGCAGATCCCAAACAAATATAAGTTAAATATATAGGACTGATGGAACCAAGAAAAATATGGCTCAACTAAAGAATCAAATGCTGAAAAGGACTATTAAAAGGGATAGTCATGTCAAAAATTTTGAAAGTACAAAAATGACTTCTTAGTCAGGTAGTTGCCTAATGGCAACAGAAACAGATACATTTAGTGATATACATCAAAGAAACTAAATGAAATGGCTATCAGCAATTAGAACAATCCATTATATTAAGTGCACCAGCAAATCTGCTAGAACAATCCAAAACTTCAAAGGTGACATCTGATACTTTAATCTTTGTAATGGAAGAGTTAAAGAATCTAAATGTCAGCTTCAACAGGAATGATCTATCAGAAAACTCCTCTCAAAACCAGCAACTGCATTACTATGTTGTTTTTCCCACCCCAATCTATATAAGAAGGATTTCAAAAAAAGACCAAAAAACATTTTCACATATAATATATAGGATTATAATTAAATACTGTCAGATTTCAGAATATTTGAGTATATCAAATATGATTCTAAAAATATTCTATCCCTAACTTTAAGGCTGTGCAGTATCCCTACAATTATTCTGTTTCCTAGCGTAAAGTTACCTTAGTTAAGCTAACTATGTCTATAAATATGTATGTAATCTCTTGTGGAAAATATAATAGAAAATATCCTGTTTTTCACATGGTATCAGAGCTGTTATTTAGCCCGATTTCTGGGATTTTTTAGCCGGTTTCTTTAGCCTGTTTTTTTTCTGACTCCCAACCAGTCCTCAAGTCTATAGAACTTGTTCAGACACATGATGACTGAAACTGTCCAGACCAGTAACACTGGGGAGGGCTCAGAAATTTCTGTAAACAACTCAAATCCAATGAGTGAGTTTCAGAATATCCAAGTAGCCAACAGGCTAAATGGAAAAAATTATCTGAAATGGTCCCAACTGGTTCGTACCTTCTTGAAAGGAAGAGGAAAGCTGAGTCACTTACTCGGAACTGGACCTAAAGAAGGGGACCCTAAGTTTGATGCTTGGGATGAACAAGACTCTATGGTAATGTCTTGGTTATGGAACTCTATGATGCCAGAAATCAGTGATACATACATGTCTCTTAGCACATCCAAAGAAATATGGGAAGCTGTGAAGCAGACTTATTCTAAAGTTCGAGATGCTGCTCAAATCTATGAAATCAAGACTAAGATTTCATCCACCAAGCAAGGAAGTCGATCAATCACGGAGTATTCCAATCTGTTGCAAAGTTTGTGGCAAGAGATGGATCATTACCAGTGCATTCAGATGAAGTGCAGTGAAGATGCAGCACTCCTGAAAAGGTTTGTTGAAAAGGATCGAATTTATGATTTTCTTGCTGGACTGAATGTTGAGTTTGATGCAGTAAGAGTTCAAATACTTGGAAAAGAGGAACTACCATCACTAAATGAAACAATTGCAATTGTTCGTGCTGAGGAAGGACGAAGAGGAGTTATGGTGGAGAACAATCAAGTGGATAGTTCACCCTTGGTTACTAATGCTGTAAATGAGAGGAGATTTGGCCTGGAGCAGCCAACTAGTGAAGATAATAGACAGATAGAACGTACAAAGTCTTTTAACAAGGATTCCGTATGGTGCACCTACTGCAAAAAGGCTCGTCACACTAAAGACAGATGCTGGAAACTCCATGGGAAGCCACAGACAACAAACAAAAATTTTTCAGAAAAAGGTGGACAATCAAAGGGACAAGGCCGAGCAAATACAGCTAGACAGCTAGATAAAAAAAACAATTCTCAGGAATTACCTATTGAATTCAATAAAGAAGAAATTGAGAAGTTAAAAAATTTGCTGGGATCATTGGAAAAAACTTCTTCAATAGGTACTTGTAGTTTGGCCTTTTCGGGTATATCCTCTCCTCAAAGTTCTAAAGTCTCAAATACAGATACCAAAAGTTCTTGGGTCATTGACTCAGGAGCTACAGACCACATGACCCACTCCTCACAAAAATTTGTTTCATATACACCTTGTTCTAGTAGTAGAAAAATAACAGTAGCTGATGGTTCTGTGATCACAGTGGCCGGTCAAGGTGATATTGTTATATACACCTTGTTCTAGTAGTAGAAAAATAACAGTAGCTGATGGTTCTGTGATCACAGTGGCCGGTCAAGGTGATATTGTTATAAACAAAAACCTTACTCTTAAAAATGTTCTTCATGTTCCAAAATTATTTACCAATCTTTTATCCATTAAAAAATTACCAAAGACTCTACTGTAAAGTGGTTTTCTATCACAATCGGTGTCTTTTTCAGGAACAGAATACGAGGAGGATGATTGGACATGCTAAGGAAATAAATGGCCTATACTATCTTGAAGAATCCAGTGAAGAAGTTAGTGTTCTGAATTCCTCACCTTTATCTCTCATATCCGAGTCTATTAAAACCAATAAAGACCAAATTTGACTCTATCACCTTCGCCTTGGTCACCCATCGTTTAGAGTCCTTAAAATTATGTTTCCTTCACTATTCAAAGGATTAACTGTTGAAAAATTTCATTGTGATATCTGTGAACTTGCAAAACATAAACGTACCTCTTTTCCAGAAAGCAATAAAAGAACATCCACTCCTTTTACTCTTGTTCATAGTGATGTTTGGGGGCCATCCACTATTTCAAATATTTCTGGAGCTCGGTGGTTTGTATCCTTTATTGATGATTGTACTCGTGTGTCTTGGATTTTTTCTTTTAAAACAAAAATTTGATGTTAGGTCTGTCTTTCTAATTTTTTACAACATGATCAAAACACAATTTAGGGCCGAAATAAAAAGGTTTAGGTTAGACAATGCCAAGGATTATTTCAATCAATTCCTCTCAACATATTTTCAAGAAAGAGGCATTATACATGAGTCATCTTGTGTTAGTACACTCCAACAAAATGGTGCAGCCGAAAGAAAGAATGGTCACATTTTAGCCATTACAAGAGCCCTATTGTTCCAAAAAAAGTCCCTAAACAATACTGGGGGGAGGCTGTTCTAACTGCTACTCATTTGTTAAATAGATTGCCTACAAAGGTCCTTGAATCTCAAAGTCCTATGCAAGTTCTAGCCAAATTTTTTCCTGATTTCAATACCTCCAGTAATCTTACTCCCAAAGTATTTGGCTGTGTCGCCTTTGTCCATGTTCATTCTCAAAATAGAGGGAAATTTGATCCACGGGCTGTCAAGTGTGTCTTTCTTGGATATTCTTCCACTCAAAAGGGGTACAAGTGCTATCATCCAGCCACAAAAAAATTTTTTGTAACAGCTGATGTTACTTTTGCTGAACAAGAAAATTTCTTCACTCGTCCTTATCTTCAGGGGGAGATCTTATTCACAGAAGATAAGGACAAAGAATTCTTTCTTCTTGACATTCCAGCTCCTGTCCAGCAACCAAACACTCTCATTCCAGCTCTAAACACTCCCATTCCGGCTCCTGTCCAGCAATCAAACACTCTCACTCAGACCTTGCCTGCTACCCAACCTGCCCAACTTGAAACAATGACCCCTATACAACCTGAAACTGAGCTTAGTACACTCAAATCACCAAGAGGAATTCAGGACACTACTCGTCCGTTACTGGTTTACTCAAGGAAGAAGGCACCAGTGCAAGTTCAATCATCTTCTTCTCCTATACGACCTGAGGTAACTACTGAACCTACTTTGAATTCTAATACTACAGATTTAGATGATTTTTCCCATTGCTATTAGAAAGGGGACTAGAGCTTGTACAAAACATCCCTTGCACCTATTCATGTCTTACAAAAACTTGTCCCATAACCACAAAACCTTTCTTACTAGCCTAAATTCTATTTCCATTCCTAATAACTGTATTCGAGGCATTAGAAGATGAGAATTGGAGAAATGCCATGAAGGTTGAAATGGAAGCTCTTGAAAAAAATAAGACATGGGACATAGTGAAATTACCGGAAGGAAAGAAACCGGTGGGATGTCGCTGGGTGTACACAGTGAAATACAAGTCAGATGGTTCTTTGGAGAGGTACAAAGCAAGGTTGGTTGCTAAAGGGTACACTCAAATATATGGGATAGACTATCTTGAGACATTTGCCCCTGTTGCAAAGATGAACACTGTAAGAGTGTTGTTGTCACTAGCTGCCAACCGAGGCTGGAAATTACAGCAATTTGACATCAAAAATGCCTTTTTACACGGTGACCTTGAGGAGGAAGTCTATATGGATGTTCCTCCAGGATTCGGTCCAAATACAGGACAGGCAGTTTGCAGACTAAAAAAGGCTTTATATGGACTAAAACAGTCCCCGAGGGCTTGGTTTGGAAGATTTACCAAAGTGATGCTCAAGTTGGGGTATAAACAGAGTCAAGGAGATCATACTCTGTTCGTAAAACATTCATCTTCAGGGGGAGTGACTGCTTTATTAGTCTATGTTGATGATATTATTGTGATTGGTGATGATCTAGAAGGAATGGAGAGGTTAAAAAAATGCCTAGTAAAAGAATTCGAAGTCAAAGAGCTAGGTAAGTTAAAATATTTCCTTGGTATTGAAGTGGCACACTCTCGGGAAGGAATATTCATATCTCAGCAAAAATACATAGTTGATTTGTTGACAGAAACAGGCAAGTTGGGCTGTAAACCAGCAGAGACACCCAAACAGGCAAGGTGATAGAAGGTCATATCAAAAACTTGTGGGGAAGCTTATTTACTTGTCCCATACCAGACCAGATATTGCCTATGCAGTAGGTGTTGTAAGTCAGTTTATGCACAATCCTAAGGAATCACATCTTAGTGCTGTATATCAGATTCAATAGTACTTAAAAGGCATGCCAGGCAAAGGAATCTTATTTAAAAAAGGAGAAAATTTAACCCTTGAAGCCTATACCGATGCAGATTATGCAGGATCTATGGTTGATAGAAGATCAACCTCTGGTTACTGCACTTTCCTAGGAGACAACCTTGTGACTTGGAGGAGTTAAAAACAAAACGTTGTGGCTAGATCTAGTGCAGAAGCTGAATTTAGGGCAATGGCTCTTGGAGTTTGTGAGTTGTTATGGCTAAAGATTATATTGGAAGACTTGAAGATCAAGTGGGAAGGTCCAATGAAGTTGTATTGCGATAATAAGTCTGCTATCAATATCGCACATAATCCAGTTCAACATGATCGAACGAAGCACGTTGAGGTGGACAGACATTTCATAAAGGAAAAACTGGACAGTGGCTTAATTTGCACTCCATTTGTGTCCACTGATGAACAACTAGCAGATATACTTACCAAAGGATTGTCTGGGAAGTTGTTTCAGAAATTAGTAAGCAAGCTGAGAATGGATGATATCCACTTCCCAGCTTGAGGGGGAGTGTCAGATTTCAGAATATTTGAGTATATCAAATATGATTCTAAAAATATTCTATCCCTAACTTTAAGGCTGTACAGTATCCCTACAATTATTCTGTTTCCTAGCGTAAAGTTACCTTAGTTAGGCTAACTATGTGTATAAATATGTATGTAATCTCTTGTGGAAAATATCATAGAAAATATCCTGTTTTTCACAAATACACTAGCGGTGGGTTTTTCAACATCGGAAGCGGGATGAAATGGCAGACAAGCATTCATTTACAATATATTTTAAAAAAAAAATCAATTGCGAAATTATTAAATAGACATATTGCAACCATAGAAGTCTGTTTGCAGATTTATAAGTAACTCTGCCTCCAAAATATTGGAGAACGATTCTAATATTTGTGATTCTATATGAAAACACATTCTCATTATTTTAAGTTGCCCGGAAATAGCATCAGCAAACAAGCTAGACACAAGTGAGAAGGGGAAACTTTTACCAGTTCTTGCCAATGTCTGTCCTCGATAAGAGGCCCAAAAACGAAGTTCAAGGATGTCACTAGGACTATCATAAAGTTCCGTTTCCGCTGCATTTTCATCACGGCCAATCCTAGCAAGAAAATTCTTCCACTCATCTGCAGTAAATAAGCGAGTTCATAAAACCAGCATAATCCAGAATAAGCTACAGTTTCATCAAAAGTCCATCACGTTGACTACAAAATTTGGACAAATGAGTCCAAGTATGATCTGACGATCAAATTGACATGAACAAGTATGGAAGATGGAAGCAAAAGCAAAGAGTAAGAACAGAAAACGCTCGACCTTAATTGCATTAACCATCACTCAGCACAATCAATTTGCATAAAATGAAAAATAGATACCAAACAATTAACAAACAATGTAAGAAATATATCCTAACTTCAACCAAATGGTCGAATCAAGCATGAAGCAAAAGAAATAAACAGGACATAAGCAAAAAGCATAGATACAAATAAAACATATTCTTGGATTGGTTGCCACTTTTGCTTTTCAAAGAAAGGCAAATACTATGTTAACATACAAATGCAAATAGTACTTAGTTTTATGTTTGGATTCAAGTTAGAAAGGGAAGGAATGGGTTTTAAACAAAAGGAAATTCATTCTTTTGCTGCCAATAACATTGTTTTACTTAGACTACAGCACATTAAATCTCTTATTTTGCTGCCCCCTATTTTTCCATTTTCATTGTCAATTTCCTCCACTCTGCCTATTGAATTTTTCCATCAATCAAAGCTGTAGTGGAAGTTCTTTCATTAGATCAGTCTTTCTCAAATCACAACCAAAAATCAAATAAAATTTTAAATTCCTCTAACCATCCAAAGAATCCATAATAGTCCAAGAATCTCAAATGAATAAAAGAAGTCTCAACAAATTCCACAACTAGAATTGTCAATTTCAGTTTATTAGAATTTTAACCCATGTGTATAGATCATGAATATTGTTAAATTCTGAATGAATTGTCAATTTCAGTTTATTACTTTGAAATTCGTTTCATCTTATTATGTATGACTATAAAATTGATAACTTTGAAAATTTTTCACATTTTTGTTTCCCTTAACCAATAAAAGAAATAAAAGTTCAAAGTTTTCTTGAAATTAGCTCCGTCAAAATCAACAATTAAGATGGGTTTAATTATTTGAATTGATTAAAAACAAAGGTGATTAAAAATCAAAATTAAAGCCTAAAACAAAATTAAAGGATTTAAGAAAAAATATAAAATGAAAACAATGTAGGTATTTAAGTTTGCTAGGGATTAGATGTTATAGTCTGTATTTAAAAATTACAAAAATTTGGTCTTATGTTTTTGTAGGAGAGTGTAAGTAGGTTTTTAACAGGCAATCGTGATAGAATTTTAACCCATATGTATAGATCATGTATATTGTTAAATTCTGAATGAATATAAAATCAACATGCAATTGAAACTCTCCACAATATATAAAATTTATTAAAAATATATTATTATTACAAATCTTAAAGGCAAAACAATAAATACAATAATCTTCAGCTTGTATCATAGAAAAGTGAGATGGAAAATACCTGGATATATCTTCTGGAGGTAAAACAAAATAGATATTCCATCCTCATTCTTCTTTAACAGTTCATTCATGCTATAAAGCACAATCTCAGAATAGTATGGGGTAAAAACACTGCAAGTGATTATCGAAAATACAGATGAGAACAAGGAATCAACCAAGAATATATACTAATACCTCAAAAGGCAAAACAGTTACAAAAAGGAGAAACTATAACCTGAAGGACAGCATCTCCTGCACAGGTCTTGCTGGGGGCATATCCATGAAAAGTGAATTTGTGAAGAACTCCAGTCTACGTCTCGCCTCGAGATTTTTGGGAACATTTGATGCTGAGTCTTTGATCGTTAATAGAGAATACAATCTTTTGACTTGTGCTTTCTGCATATTAACAGAAGTGGCATAATGTCACCAGAAGCAAAGCAACCAAAAAAAAAAAGAGTTATCTTAACCCTAACATACCAACTCGGGATCTCTAGGCCAATTCAACTTTGCAAATAATCGACCTTCAGTCCTAGCTTTTAATATGCTCTGCCACTGATCAGAGTGTTCCCTGGAATGTGCAACAAAAGCTACATGTTAGTAGAAAGCACATAAAATCTCGGAAGCACATACACAGAAACAGGTACAAGGATGTGGCACATCAATTTCAAAAAACACAGCTGGGTTATGAAAACTATAATATAATATATATGTGCATATATATTATGTGCTCTTATTGATTTTGAATGAATACATATGCAACAAGCCCTCAAATTTTAAACTTATTTGATAACTGTATTTTTTTTTTCTGATAAGGGGAGGGGGTAAGGGGCGTCCAAGGATCAAACCCAGGACTTGATGTCAACCAAGACTTAATTTCAACAGAAGTTTTTTGCCATTACTCCACAGGCAAAGTTGACATTTTTATAACTGTATTTAGTATTATAGAAAATGGCCTGAAAATCTTGTAAACTTAAAAGTTATTATCCAATAAAATTTTAAGCCATCCAATAAAGAACCCAAGTTCCATCCACTTCAAATATTATTCTCTTGTTTCCTAACAATGTGGAAGCTGAAATCAACAGGTTGAGCAAAACAACAGCTCATCTCTTTTCACTTCTTCAATGTATTATCTTCTCCCCTACATGGATCAAAGGCCCCCAAGAAAAAAGATGGCTTTGTTCTCAATGCTTCTTTATATTTTCTTAATTGAGGTGTTCCATTAATTTCTTGTGGAGCATTAGGGTTCACTTTTGGAGAAAAGTTAGGCAAAAAATCCATCATCCCATGCCATTTTGCATTTTTCCCATATCAAAGCGTGCATAGACCTTGTCCAGTTTTTCAATTGTTTGTTGTGTCCCTGAGTGTCCATTATGTATTCCAGACACTGATTCAACAATGATATGAGGAGAAGGAAGCTATGTCCATGCTTCATAGCATATTATATATCCCACACCTAGCGCAGACTAAGATATTTGACTGACCTCAAATAGATGGCAAGGACATCATGTCGTACAACATCATATAAATCTTGAACAGCCTTAACAGCACCTTTTTCATGCTCCGGCTTTTCAGCCTGATTCTGTTTAAGCCACAATCAAGCCAAAGGACAGAAATAAATATAAGAAATCCAACAACCAATCCAAAGAAAACTGAAACATAAAGAAAATTATCCAATTTCATACTACCTATTCCTATATACAGATACAGAATTTTATGAGAAACATGGAAGGTAATATATAAAGATAACGAGAAAACCCCAAAGACATCTGTTCATATACATATTACACTCCTACCCTTGCCAACAACTTACTGTTTAACCTTTTCCTTTGAAATTTGTATAGAGAAAAATCACGATGCAGACTTTTATAAGTCATTTTCCCTTTGAAATTAGTATATCAAAGATGAGCGGCTGAAAGACACATTTCCGCAAGGTTTGTTAAAAAAAAAAAAAAGAACGAATAGGAGGTCAAACCAGCAGAGCTCCAATTTAGGGTTCAAGCACCTAAACCAGGCAATTCAACTTTTTTTTTAACATTTAAACATTAGATTTAATGTTAAAAGATATCAAACATTGTTTATAATAAACCAAAAACTATGTATTTAGTTACCCTAAGGTCTTTAATATAATTCTATAAGGCTATGGGTTTAAATTCCATAACTCACAAAATGATTTTTGAAATAAATTATAAAAGATCAACTAAAACTTTTCCTGGTTTTTTACAGATTGAACCAGTTTAAAGCTGGTTCAAGGAACCGTAAGTTCCTTAAATAGCACAGAACCAGACAAGTGATTGGTTCCTGGTTGAACCGATCTGACCAACCGCTCTAAAGTCAGTTTTTTCAACAATGCTTTTCCATCATAGTAGAGGACAGAAGCATACAGACAGAAGAACCACCAAAAATGACAATAAAAACTAAAGCAAATGTACAACCAGAAATTGGAAGCATAAAAGACATAAAGCAAACCAAGACTAAATTAATATACTTCCGCTTTATACCACAAGTATATCAAACATAAAGGAAATAAAACCAACCAGAATTCCTAAGAGAGCAGTAACACGTGAAATAACCAGCTGCAGCTTGTTTAGTTGAAAATCATCACTGATAGTCTTCTTCGTTATACTGGCTTCAATGCCCTCATATATCCTCTCAACCCTAAGAGTATAGAAAATAGATATGTATATAAATATGTTATAATAACATAAATTCTTTACAAAAACGCTAACAACTTATAAAAACTTACCACGTCCTTCCTTCAGCTTCCAGTATTGCTGTCAGTATATATCGGAGGGCATAATAGCATTCCTGAACTGCATACTTCATATACTCATCCCTTGAAATCCTTTCCCAGAGCTCATCTTGTGAATCTCTACTCTCAGCAGCAATATCTTTAGCCAAAAATATCTGCAATAGAACATTGAAGATGAAACCATTCGCAGGTTTAAAATCATTTTAACACAAAAAGAATAAAATGTAACATAAAAGAGATGATATAGTGAACAAAATCTATGACCTTGCTGGCAAGCAGAAAAAGGGGCCACTGAACCAAGGGGAGTTTCCCAGTATTTTTAGGCATAAAAAGTAATTCCATTTCACTGAAACAAAGGAAAAAAAAAATGAATAACCAGAAATAGCAACGTATGGACCCTCCAAATATGTAATCCACCAAAGAGCCAAACCAAATGAATAAATCAACAAGAAACAAACCAACAACACTCACAAGTTAGTTAAATAATCCTCTTCCCTTAGATTTTTTATAATTTCATTCCAAAATGGAGAGAAACGAGCAGCATCAAACTTGCTCTTCTCCACAACCTGTAGAAACACAAATCAATCAGTATGACTTATAATTAGAGAAAAAATAAAACAAGGATGAATGCAGAGACCTTTGGTTCTTTAGATTAAAGGGAAACCATGATCAGAAGCAGCAATATCACCATAGTTAAAACACTTCTAGACCAACAATAACTATGAAAAGCATCCAACTTTCAAAAACTAATATTATATTGTTTTTTAGGCATAACCCATACCTCACTAGAAGGCGATGCCGATGCCCTGCAATTAAAAAAAAAAAACCTGTCTTAAGACCAAGAGAGAGACGGATGGAAAAAGGAACAAATATATAAATCATTTCAATAGAACCACAATTGCTGTACTATGTTTATGGGTCAGACCTAACAGGATGGAGTCTCTTCATAAAAGCTTCTGGGAACTCCTCAAAAAGCTTTTGGACAGCATCCAACGATCTAATCTGAAATGTCATGTTGAATATTCAGAGAACAAATCAAGTTATAGATCTTGGTTTGCACAGAATAGATCTTGAAAAGGTAAAGCATTCGTACAAAATAGATCTAGGTTGTTTGAAAACTACATACCTCCCCGAGACGATCCCTTGCCCCAAGCAAGAATCCCCACACAGCAGATAAGACAGTATAAAAAATGTAAATGTCTAGCAGATACATCTGTGGAAAAAAGAAGTGGGGAAATACATAAATAACAATAATACAAAAGGGAACTATTGAGAGTAAAAGGCTGAAATGTCTCCACTATATTTAAAAATGCATCAACATAATTTAAGTGAATCCCATCAAAGTAAGCTATATCTCAAAATGACCGTGAGCCATTCAACCACATAAGCATCAAGAAGCTCAAAGTCTAAAATTGATCAACAGGTTTAGTCAGCCACCTTCAAATTTAATGAATTTAATCCATGCACTTACTAAAAGAAGGTTTGAAGACAATTGAAGACAGTGTTAAACTGATACCGCTATTTTGGAATGCATGGCATTTTGGTGAGGACAAAGCTCGCAGTGATGTTTTGATCACATGGTGAATACCAGTCCAAAAAGTATATATTTTATTTTAATTAAATAATAATCAATAATTTTTTGTATACCAGAAAACAATTTGCTGTATTTTTTATTAAAAATAAATGTTTCTTTGGGCTAACGTGAAGTACCTAGATAAAAGATTCATGTTTCATGTGCCACATCACACAAAAAGACAAATGGTCAAAGCTAACGACACAATTTTCACACCATCATCAGATGTTAACGACACAATTCTCACACCATCATCAGATGTTCTTAAAGGGAACATGAGGATCAAATTCATCAAAACTTAGATGAAGAGAATAAAATCACCAAATCCAATCTTAGCCCTACCAAGAAAACCAGGACTATCAGTATTTTACCTATCAGAAATCCAGATACAGACATTGACTAGTAAATGGACCAAATTTACACTAGACCTATCAGGAAAAAACAAGGAATACCACTAGTATTTGATATATTCAGAGGCATCAGAATTTCCAACTTACAGCTATCACTGGAGCCCATAAACTGACCACTGTCAGAGCATTATGGTTATCTGCAATCAAGGAGATATTCTATGAGAAAACCAACGTGCATTCAATTAAACTAACATTACACTTCTACAAGCACAAATAGAATGAGAACTACCAACAGAAAAGAAAAGGGGCAAAAAAGCACAGGAGGAAAAAGGACACACAGCAACTAATGATTCATTGACTTTAAATATCTATACAGTCAAGTTTAAATTCATGAGCTTTTCTTCCATGGTAAGGGATATGAATCAGCATATTCAACATTAATACACTAGGAAAAGGAAGGAATTTCAGAACTGACTATATAGCATACAAATATATTTACTTTATCATAAAAATTTATGATGTGGACATGCAAATCATGTATTCAAGTAGGTAGAAATATCAGTCAGCACATTCTAACATATATACAAAAAAAGGCACTTGTTTCAGGCATTTCACCATATAATAAAAATATACAATGCTTATAGAAGTTCATATCATGAACACGCAAATCACGTACTTCTAGATACGAAATCATGCCAAGAATATTCTATATTATCCATGGCTATGACTGTCCTTGTCGGCTTCACCAGTGGCTTGATCTGCAAAGTTAGGACAGACCATGAACAAGATAATTTAAATAAAAGATCAATGACCACGCTAAGTTTCTGTGGTAAATGACTCGTACCTGGAAAAAATAAGCAAATGCAAACTTCCCACTCAAGATGATAAGCCAGAAAATCATATATCTGTATCACAAGGACATCATAAAATATTAAATGAGTACTTCAAGCATTCAAAGGAAAGGGAACATTGCTTCCAATGAGCACAAGGGTATGTTAATCAAGGAATCCCAAGGTCAGAGATTAGAGATTACTTAATAAAGTCAGTAGTCCTCTCATACATGCCACGTCCAACATAGTACTGTTCCTGTAAGAAAAATACAGCAAATAGTAAAATAATAAAGAGATGAATCAGCAAAAAAACTAATGCAATAAGCAACAAAAATCACAAAAGTACAAAATATTAAAAAAATAAAAACAAAAACCTGACGCATCCACTTGATAAAGCGAATCAAAGAAAACTGATCACACAGTTCGGTCAAACGATGACATGCTGGTATCCGCATAAGGAAACTTATGAAAAAATGGATACCACCATAGATGCCTATAACAATCAAATACAATCTGAAAACAACTGAGTTTGAATTTGGTTTACTCTCTTCCTGCAAAGCTCTCCTGCATTAGTCATGGATACACATCAAAAGAAAGTTAAGCTTGTGTATAAAACAAATATATGGACAAGTCAAACCATGAAATGATGTCAGAGAAGAATTATTCAGCAAATTGACTGAGAACATACACATAAAGGAAAGATACAACGACTGATGCAACACCAAACCAAATAAATCGAAGAAAAATTCTGGAAACAGCTAGGCGTCGTGTGGTCGAATATGCGCCATACATCATGATGACATCCAAAACACCTACATTATGAAACAAGAACTTTTAAGCAAAATATTTTAGCAGAAAGTACAAAATGAACTCATCAGTAATAGCAGAACAAAATTGTATATATATAAAATACGTACTTTCTGTAAACTTCATCACTACAAAAGTTGGACCAAGACTAAGAACTTCCCGTAAAGTCTTGGCATTCAGATGTCCATTATTGAATGCAATGATTGTAAGACCCTAAAAAAGAGAAGCAAGCAGCCCATAAAAATATTTAAGATGTAATGATAACCATGAATAATTTAGCTTTCATTTGAAAGAGAAAAATTCTCTCAAAGATGAGAGAAATCTAGAACTCTATTGTAGCACAAAACAGGAGTGAACATAGACAGATTCAAAGATCAAAGGAAGTGTGATAAAAGATGCTAAAACAAGAAACAAGAATCAGGTAGTTTCCAATTTTTCTCTGCAGATGGCAGAAGATAGATATTGACAGATGGGGCGGTTTGAAAGAACTATAGAATTAAATGAAAATTGAACTTTTGGACATTAGAAAAGTGGCTAGTATATGGCCTAAACTACCACCTAATAGAATAAACTAAATATGCAGAGAAAACTACGAGTGCTAATAGCTCTTTCAGTTCCAAGTATTTCAGTACCTTGTCATTTCTCTAATGCATTTGTTCGGGAGGGATACTCTGGACTACATCAAAGGGAAAACAAAAATTTTGTTTTTGTACCTATTAGAGAAAGACTCAAGGATCCAAATTCGAACACCTAAATAAGGAGATTGCTAAGAGGAGACGGCAAGGGAGAGACGGATGGAGATGGATATGGATATTATTGACTTCTATAAAAGAATATAATTAAAATAAGACCAGAATAGCAGACAGGAAAATATATTACACACATATATTAACAATATGTGACAGGAAAAGGAGAAGAGAAAAGTTACATTTTATTGGCAGGTGCTCTCTGTAGTTTTATGCACCAAATCAAAGAAGAAGAAGAAAAAGAAGGAGAGAAAGAATAGACAAATAAATGAAAGAAATAGATAATTGTATTTGTACATGGAAATAAACCATCATTTAGAATTACAAACCTGAAACATCATAACGAGAAATATCCACAACCGATGAAAACTATGGTAAAGATGAAAAAATGTCCGATGCTCAACAAATGAAGTTTTTCCTCGATGTTGACCTCCTCCCAATTTCAGTGGATTCTGCAAAAGAAAAGGAATAGAAAGAACATAAATGCCATTCGCAGCATAAAGAAACAGTCAGGATACACAGGAACCAAAAGAAAATGAGGTATTGATTCAAACACAGGCTTGTCATACAGAATCCCCAACAACACAGGGCTATTGATGTAAGAGTGCAACTTACAGGAAACATAGTGATGAAGACGAAAGAACCACAATACTTATTGCAATGTTCCAGTCTCCATTTAAAGCTCATTGAAACACTAGATGCACAGTTCATGATTTAATATATATCAAAATGCACTTTAAACTCTTCTTCTTTTTTTTTCCCTGAAAAAGGTTCTTACGTAAAATAAGTAAAACAGAAATGGAGAAAATGAGGATCTAGGAAAAGGCATACACAACCACCTAAAACCAAACTTAAGCTAAAAATTCAAACAGATTATACATTAAGATTCTCAAAATGAATAAGCTATGCTATCAAGAACCATTAGCTTGAAAAATCGATAATTTCAAGAACAATTGTAAAAGCAGACAATTGTTTGAAGAAACTGTGTAACTTTCAATTACACTTGAAATTTCTATCATGCTTGAGAAGGAAAATAGGAAGAAAATGGGCGGAGGGGGGAGGGCAACACATAGGCAAAAAGTACTTTGATCAAATGTTAGTTTAAAGATGATTCAGTTATGCTTTTTGCTAAAAATATTAGGTTTATAATTGATTTCAATCAAGATTTTTGTATTTGAAAGATTCTTTAAGGATCATAACTCCATGCCCATGTCCGAATATGCATCAAAACATACGTGCCGGACATGGGTACTTTAAAAAACGTTAAGGGTTGGAGCAACATATAAGTAAGAGAACACACATAACAAGAGATCACCCTTAAGACATATGCTCTACTTGACAGTGATTAGATAGATCCAAACCTTTGACCTTGGTTCTGGCTTCTGGAAAAATGAAGTTTTGCGCCAAGGCCAGCTAAGATCAAAACAATGAAGTGACCTGGAAAAGAGTAAGATGGTCAACCATCAAATCACATGAGAGAACTTCAAAAGAGTTCTAAAATATACAAGATGGGCATACAACCTAAAACCATTTAGCTATAGTCGGAGAGGCCCTTGTCATAATTATGGGCCCAAGATACCCCAAATTAACATGGGTTTACTTTTATCTCCACATCAATAGTCCCCCTCAGGTGTAGGGACATTGGACCTTTCACAAGGTATACTCTTAAATGGTAGGCATACAGGCCTGTTATGTGGTTTGGACATCACAAAGTATAGGCAAACCTATCATGCAGGGACTAATGCAACACTTGCTTTGGTACCATGAAAGAACAGAATTTGAGTGAAAGAAAAGCTTGAATTAATTCTGTCATGTACAGTGTATTCATATGCAAGTGTTGGGTGATAAGCCTAGCTTAGCATCTTAACACGAACAAATCCTAATCTAATATTACAACTAGCTTATCTAATTATTCCAACATTATAACGAACTTCCAATCATTGAAAATTTTATGCAGCTAAGTCATGGATAATGAGATGACTAAGTGAGAATTCCACAAAGAGTGCCGATGTTACCAAGATCTTACCAAAAGTATTCATTAAAATCATCATAATTTCTCCAAGCAGAATGTGGTGCTCGGCCATTCTCATTGTTTGCGGCTTCCTGTGTTCCAAATTTAAATGCATATGTCATAAAATAAAAATGGTAGCATGAACTCCCATGAGGAAACAATTTTCAGTTTGGGTATCAAACAGCTGCAATCAAAATAGCCAAAGTACCCCAGGAATAGATCAAGCTTTTCTAAGAATAAAGGATATCATAGCAACTTGAAAATCAACTGTCAGACCTTAAAACATAAAGGGGATGAAATATCAATATCAACATTCTGAATCATTACCCAGAACTCCATCAAAGAACATTAACCTAGAAAAGGCAAAGCAAACCGGCAGGATCCATAAAACAGATCCAAACTATGCTCAGATAACTGAACTTCTGTCTAAGACTGTTTGAAATATGTGCAGCTGTTCTATTTTTCCATATGCAAATAGAGCTTTGCAGCTACTTCCACACTAGTTTCTCTTCATTTCTGCAATTATCACACATTGATATAAATCCACTACATGTACTGTCACTTTAGGCTCCAAACTACTAATCTGAAAGAGAGGCGGGTCCTACATTAAACTAACACAGGGTCCTTAAGCATACAGCAAAATGAGCAAATGTAAAATTCAGGAATAAAGGGTTTACCATTAAGATAAATATAGGGTCACAATCCTAATAAGCTTATAGCCTGTACTGTAGCAGGAATACATGTAACTAAAAATGTTCATCAAAACTTTAGTAACTAATCAGGGTAGATGAGATCCCAACAGTTACAGCAAGAGCTCATAAGTAGCCACACCACAACCTCCACTGTACCTTAAAATTTCTGTTAATACTAGAATCAAGTTCCCTTTACATGTCGGAACTACAGAAAAAAGTATAAATCACACTTTATCCATGGGAATTTGATCAAAACTCAATTTGCCCATGATCATGTGGTTTTAAAAAATTTGAAAGGTTACACAGCTAGTTTATAATAAAATGACAAAAGAATCCTTGTTTTAATTACATGAAAAGTAATATGTAAACAAGACAGTTAAATTCAGATATGGCTTTCATATAACTTATTATTACCCTTACCCTAGTTGAATTAAGATTTTTCTTTTAAAATAGATGTAAGCATACAAAAGAACTCAACCTGTTAAAATAAGTACAACACAGGTCCCTAACAGTCCAAACCAGAAGATTGTGGAGATTTTTAGCCCACAAAGAACTTAGATATTCAACTAAACATAATGGAGGTAAAACATAATTTGCCTTCGATAAAGCACTGCAAAGAAGTAAACATGGCGGATGGCACCTCCCTACTGAAATTGCACAAGTAGTTAAAAGACAATAGGAACAAGGAGCTAAGATGATTAATAGAGTCCATCAGAAAACAAAGTTGAAAACAAACAAGAACTATTAACCATAATCAAATAAGAAACTTAGGCAAACCAGTAACTCAATTGGCAATATAATAAAATAGGTATGAAGTTACTGCTGGGAGATTGTGACATACCGCAGCAACAACATCATAAAGCGGAGTGATAACTTGATCGAGGAATGATACTACACCATCTTTAGAACAACTATTGGCCGGCTGAGCAATCTGCTGCCTTAGAGCTTCATCCATTTCCCTCGCCATCTTAGAAACAACATTAAAATTCAGACATATAAACAAGCTTAAAAACAGCACATCACATTAAAAAATACAGACAAAACACACACTTAAACTTCACAATCGAAAAGGGAGAGAAGGAAAGTATGCCCCACAAGTAATAAAATTATACCAATATGCACATCAAAATACAAATAGCAAAGCCTACAACAGGTTATGATCAAATCTGCCTATATCAATACATCAGTCTAGGGTTCACTTACATGATGAAATATGTAGCACAAGCATTCTGGAAGGAATCTAATGTTGGCAGCTTCACCCCAAATTAAGAAATACAAAGAAACAAAGAGTACTTTTTTCTCCTTGCTAACAGCATCCAGACTGCATAGAATGAACAGTCAATAACTCAATCATCACTGTTTTAATGAAGAACACTAACAAAATAATCAAAAAGTACTTCTAGGACATGAAAATCCTCACCTGCTCCAAACAGGTTGAATGCACAAGTAGTTGCACCATTTGATGTAGTTATCAAGAGACTTCAGAAACACCTTCTGCACAGCAGCCTCGTCCAATTTCTGAATAAAAAACAAGGCAAATATATTGATCAAATTAGCTAAATGAAAATAACTGCATGGCATATATACCAGCCCTTAAACAAAAAGGATACAAGTAGTTGCAGGGGTAATAATTAAAATGTTAAAATAATCCAATAATTTATTTGATTAAAAAAAGGAATCCAATGAAAGCAAACAAAATCATTTGGCAGCCGTATAAGCGCTTCAATAAAATCAAGGTTATACATCTGTCTGAATGTGCAAATGAGAATGCCCTAGTAGGTCAAAAAGTGGCACCAGCACCAGCTTTAGATTTACCTTGCCAACAGCTGTTCTTGGAAGGCAAAGAGAAAAGACAAGAAAGAAGGGGTAAAAAGATAGAAATAAAGCAATGAATAGAAAAGCTAGAGAGAGAGAAGGAAAAATGTTTAAATGAGAAACGATTGCCATGTTTCAGGTTTGAGCACATGGACAAATATACCTTCCCAGCTTATAGACAGTAGTGAGATTAACAGTGTCAGTGTGTGCGCAAGACATTCAAATTCTCATTGATTATCAAAATTGATAATCAGAAATCTTTCTCAGTTGGTTTTATCTTCTGGATTAACAAATTCTATAATGTTTAGATCCCAATTTGGCCTTCAACCAGTTCTTTTCCCTACTCTTCTCACCTTTGAACAGTGCCAAAATCAAGATTTACATCCAGAATTTAAGTTTTAACTTGAAGTACCATGAATCCAAGCTTATATTGTTGTTCTTATTCTTTGTCAAACAATACAAAGTTCAAAGTGCAAGTTAAAGCTACTGACACACAGGGTAAGCCAATGAAGAGACACGTCACCTCCAATACACCACTACTCTTGAACTTTGAACTGTAAAAAACTTTCATGACAAGAAAAGAAGACCAAACCACAGAACTAAAATTAAGAACATGGCCCTAGATCATTGAACATAGGCAACAAGCAAATTTAACCAAAAGATGCCAAATAAAAAATCACCACAGGGAAAAAAAACATCTTGTATAGCAATGAGGTTTAACAGAAGCAAACTGCTGGAGGCATAAGTAAGATGTCTGAGAGTGAGTGCTACCACCTCTCCCAGCATAGCAAATTCCAGGACCTCTTAAATGCCAATCAGGGAAGCATTCAACAAACATCAAAAAGGTAACAATAGAACAAAGAATAACACACCAAAATCATAACTTACTGGCTCAGGTTCCTCAGGAATACCATGTCTAGATTGTTCATTGGCGAGGAGGAGCACTACGTGTTCACGTTGGTTAGAAACATTGTCTTTCTGAAAATGAAAAAGTATATGAATGAGGTATTAAACAACAAATAACAAATGCAACATAAAAAAAATTAATACCCAAAAGACACATTTATAATGCATGATATGTTTAAAGAGCAATTACATGAGGATGAGTAAGAAATTAGAAACAATACTCAACAAAATTTACTGAAACAAACAAGATAACCATGGACCAAGAAATTATATTTTAGTCAAACACATTGGCATAACAGACCATATTTACTTTTCACATGTAAATGATCAAAGAAAGCACAATGCTAACTCAAAGAATGAAGTACATACAAGTCCTACACATTGCTCAAGTCTGTAGCCCCTTGGCTAATTAGTAAGAACAACCACAACAAGCAAAACAAAAGCCAAGACACTTTCACACCCAATATCAAACATGAGCTACAAGATCGCCTTATGGTTTACTGGCTGGTTATATTTGGACCTATAAACCAAGGGACAGTAAGAGGCTGATAGTTTCTACATAACCTAAACATTCCAGGACATAATTAGGTTCCAGAAGAAACTAGAGATAAGCAAGAAAGCAGACTAAGGCTTTTAAACTCAGAAATACCAGAGGTTTCTTAAATTGTAAATACATAGAGGAAACACAATGTAATCCATTTCATCACAGCAGTACAAACCTGAAATCCAAAAACATAATGCAGAAAATCCATAAGATCAGGGCTCCTTGTCTCAGGAATAGAAAAATCACTAGGCAATTTTGGCAAGCTCCTATAGTGCTTTAATGCCGACACTGCTGCTCGTACCTGCCCATGCATTTTTTGTAGTTAAATTGAAATACAAAACTATGAGGTCTAAAAAAGGCAAAAATATCTAACCTCAGGGAATGACACAATAGCATTTGTTATGGTAGGAGCATCCAGTGGGAATGGGATAATGTTGTAAGCAATCAGGTCCTCAGTCATGGCTGCATCTGATTCAATGACCCGTTTCAACTGCTCAAAAAAAATTGTGGCTACATGAGCAGGAACTAGAATCATAAGATTATATTTCTGCTGAACAACATACTACAGAATATGAAGACATAATCTTCAACAAATAAAAGAGACTGCACTAATACAATGAAAACATATAGAAACAAGTAAAACCAAAGCCCAGAGTAAGTTAAATGCAAATGATATGAACAAAATGCCACCTAGAGGTCCTACCAATTAAGCGTTTAGGGTAAAATAAAGAAACATAGTATATTAGATGCTTTGAGTTACCAGGTTCAGAAATTACATTCCACAGTGAACATTAAATGAAAACCTTCATACAACTAATTACACCAAGGGTATATGATGACATTGTTCAAGCCTTAATTCATTAGATCAAGGGAACACAAGAAAAGAAGGTAAAAAAAAGGATTATTATCAGGTAGAATGACAGTGGAGTTAAAAAACCACAAGCATGGTTAGGAAGATCCCATGTGTCCTTTTCTTTGTTAGTTTTTATTTTTTTTTAATATAGTGTAAGGACACTTACAAGCTTCCACAAATGGTGATGGGAAGTGCTCATGTGTCCTTTTCTTTGGTAGTTTTTGTTTAATACAGTGTAAGGGCATATACGAGCTTCCTAACCCCATTTGTGGAGTTTTTTTAATTCCATTGGCAGTAGACATGATAATTTTCCTAAAAGAAAAGCCTTCTAATTCTCTACCACTATTTTCACTCTACTTTCATACAAGCAACTCGCAATACATGACAAAAATCAAACTCGAGATCTATCAACCTCCTAGTATATATGAACATCTATGGGAGCGCTCACATACTAATAAAGCAATACTATCTGCATAAGCTGTCAAACTGGCATTGAAAAGGAGATAAATATGGTTAAACATAAATCTCTTGCTGTTGATGCTATGAGAGGTTAGCTTGTTATAAATGAACACAAGAAAGAAATCAGTTAAAATATTTTAAATAATAACTAAAGACTAAACCTCCAACCTCTGCAGGTATTTCTTCTGTCAACTGCTCCAATACCATCCCCAATACTCTTAGCGTTCCAAAAACCCTTTTCCTTTTCAATGTCTTCCGCTCCAACCTAGATAAGAAAAACATGAAAGAATAAAACAATTTAAAAATAAAAAATAGAATCCTGCAAATAATAATAAATAGAAACAATGGAGATCAATCTGCAAAATCAACATGAAAGTTGAAAGTTAAAGATAGACTAACCCTATCCATTTAAAACAGATACTTAGAAAAAGTCTAACACATCAATAGAAACAGAGTAATTTTGATAACAAAAACCTTGTCAAATTAAGAGAATTTAAGGTTAAATCAGCAATAATACATAAATGTCAAGTAAATGCATAACATAGCAAGCAACAATCAGTTCATCCTTTGACCTTTTGTTAACGCTTCTAGATGTGGTGAACCTGGAGCAGACAACAATTTGGATTCATATTCTTTAAACAGTGAAGCTAATGGAAATATTCAAAATATGCTAAACCATAGACCTACGTCATTTCACTTACAGAATCGTGTATGTGAAAAAAATACTTAAATATGGAACCGAGCCAACTGTAACATGAATGATTCAAGGCTCTCACACGTAGGCAAAATTGACCAAGGTGCCCAACATACTTTCCTCAAGACTCCAGCAACCAAAAGGACAGAGAGACAAGAGGGAGAACAAATGGAAAGCACATCTAAAAGGAAGAGAAATTTAGAGAAATGGGGAAAGAAGGAAAGCAAAGAGTTGTGACTATATAGAACATATAGAGGAGAAGCCATGGTTAAAAAGACATGGTTTCTATATAAGATACATACTCCCCAAGGTTGCCACTGAAAACACCCGATTCCCTCAACATCATTTCTTCTTCACGTAGCTTGTCAACGTTGTTCTTCTCTCTATAAAGCCTATAGAACTCCAGCAAGCGAGCAACATCTTGGCTCCTATCTATGGTCCCAACCTCTCTTTTCGCTAGCTTTTGCTGAAAATTTGAAGTATGTGTCAGGAATTGCAAGTTACATTACAAAGAAACATTAAGAGGATAAAATCTTCTATATAAAATCCTTAGAAAAAATGCATTAAATATTCAAACATCCATAAGCCAGCCACATTTCCAACCTAGCTTTCTCCAACAAATATGAACATGCAAACCTAATAAGCACTAACAGAAACCAAGACACATACATGTTCAGGCATGAAATATTTCATCATATTAAGTGGACATAAATTAAATCTCACAACTATTAATTGGAGTCATACTAGCATATAAATTTAATAAAGGCCTTAATAACTATTACCAATTCATTTTATGTTGGATGCCCATGTTAAAATTTAACATGGCATCAAAGCCGACTGTGCACACATGTGAAGCTCATGCCACATGATAGGACTTTTGCCTCTACATGTAAGGCTGTGAATTGAGGTGAAGATAAAGTAGATTCCACATCCGTTAAATGGGGGGTTAACTAGGGCACATAAATATAAAGTGAGCCTCTCCACCTATTGTCCATTGGTTTTAGGTTAGATGCCCATTTTAATATTGAACACAACTTAAAATAATCATTTCAATTGTTCTAGGACTTTTTAGCCAACCCTATTTGATGAATGTGCTGTCAGCATCAAAACTTGCATAAGGGAGTCCAAACGCCAACTACATCCAAGGAAACAAGTAACAACCAAGAAGCACATGCTCGTCTATATGTACACAAACAAAAATTGCATACATAAGAAACTACTCATTCTCATTCTTGCAATAGAAGTTCTTGCTTTGTGCTACTAGCATTTTTCATAGATTTGATATATACCTTGATCACAGACATTAGACCAGTCTTGAATTGTAAAACACCTCTGCCTTCACTATTAGGATCCAGATTTTGAGCAAGTGAATAGGCATGCTCACATACTGCAAGAAAGCAAACAAATTTAGCAAGTCAAAAACATTAAACAGCTTTGCCAAAGACCTATGATACTTCTCTAAAGCAAAAATGATAGCTTCAAAGTTGTAAAAATTAATATGCAGCCTAAATCATTCTTGTCAGTCACATAACTGAAATAGAGAACTTGCTTATCATAATTGTACTTTCAATACCAAATTCAGCCTCTTATCATTCTAGCAACAAGCATCAAATTAACAGATAAGAGAACTGCTCCTTCATAGAGAGAAAAAAAAAAAAAAAAAGAAACATCTCACAGACATATAGATACTCATACGCACACATACGTGCAGAGAAACAGATAGACAAACAGTTTTAGCTGTTTTATATTAGCATTGTCTAAGTGTCTTCAATTTTTTATGCTCAACATGTAAACTATCATCAGTTGGACTCATGTGCACAAGTACAGACTACATGCTAAACAACAAGCATATCACCTATAACCTGAACTACTAAAGCATTGTCTACTAACTGTAAGATATATAGCATTCTGCAAGGGTTCAAGTCAAATGTGTTAACATTAACCAATCCTTAATCTTCCAAACATAACTCAAAACCCTCTAAGGCCATAATTCATTCACCAAAAATTTACTAAGTAACAAAAAATAAAACATCCGCAAGGGTACTTAAAACTCCCACTAGAATTGAGGAGCTTATCTTCTCATCACACAAGCTCATACTAGGTGTATTAGATATGACTTCATTAGCCATACAAATTGAAAATAATACCACCAATAAAAGTGACCTATAACCATTTTATAAATATGCAATATTCTTAAGACATAACTTTGGAACTTTCTACTTATCATAAAAAATTTTGAAAATTTAGACATGTCTTCCAATACCCATGATTTACAATTAGCAACATAAATAAGCAACAAAAATCAGCAGAAATGATGGATCGGTTGATAGAATAACAAAATATTCATACATAAGTATGTTGCAAACCAAAGGAAAAGAAATAAACATACAAATTCTAGCTACGTTAGGTTCTTCATCCTGAATTTCATCTGCAACTCTCAGAATTGTATCTATATCTCTATTATTAAGAGATGAAGGAACGTATCCAGCAATTCCACCAGCAGGATGTCCTACTGAACCCATCCCAAATCTTTCCCTTCTTAACGCCGCCCGTACTAGCCGCTCCCATAGCTCCTCAGCTCGAGACATTTCGGTATATATAAGTCACACAAATTCTACAACAACAGATGATAGAAATTCAAACATCAGAACTCATAAAAGCTTACGTATAAAAGAAAATATCAACCTATGCAAGTCAATAGCTATAACAGCTGAAATATGTCATGTGCTAATCATACAGCAAACAAAGCATCATAACAGCAAAGTACATTAGCTGCCTCGCTGCAGTGCCTTGTAGCCGGAACAATCAAGATTGATACGTAAGATGTTTAGGAACAATAAAACGCGGATAAACAGTAAGTTAACTAATTAACACAGGCTATAAGACTTTTTTTCTAAAAATGAAAAATCAAAAACAAATATAATTATAGCACCCCACGAATTGATTTTAAGCCGATAATAATACTAAATCCTATCTCACATGCCTTCAGCTGCGATTAACAGACGAATTCAAACTTTAAAAAATTAACATTGTTTATTCAATATTTACATAAAAGAACACACATATAAACAAGATCCGAAATTGCTTTCTACGTTTTATTAGATCTTTTTCTTCCTCAATTTCCGGACACACAAACAGATCACTGGAAGTTTACATCAGATTCTGAAAATTAAAAAAGGAAATGGCGTACCAGATAACTGTAAGGAAAAACCCTAGCATCCGAGTTGAAACGAGTTCAATCGATGAGAACTCGGGAGGTTTTTGAATAAAAGTAGACGCTGAAATAGAAAGGAATGGTGGTTTTGATTTAATTTTAAGACAGCAAAAGGAGACGAGATCAATGAAAAAGAAAAGTAGCAAAGGTAAAAATAAACCAGTTTTACCGGCAACAGCCGGTTGTACACGCCTTTAAATTGTATAAGAATGACGCGGTGAAGCAAGCTGCGTCTCACGTGCCAATTAATGACTTTGCACGCTGAGATAGACAATCCCAATCCAACTGATGTTAACTTTTCCATATGAAAAAAAAGCACTTTTTTTAAGTTATATTTTTCGCAATCTTTTTAAGCGAGCAAAAGCGCAAAGCACAATTGAACATGCCCTAAATTGAGTTCGAATGATAGTTCAATGATTAAATTTAAGTATATTGAAACATAATTTTTGAGTTTAAACTAACTCGAGATATAAATCATTTTAGCTTGAATTTGATATATTAAAATGAGAAGATTTAATTAAACTTGTAAACCGTTTGAATTAAGTATTACAATATATAAATTCGGCTTGTTCAATAGGTCGAGCTACAAAAGTTAGAGCTCAGTTCGATAATATTGAATCAAACTCGAGTTTCTTTAGTTGCTATTGTTATGATATCATCATTAGGTCCAAAATTGGTACTTTTAATTTTAATAATATCATCATTAGGTCCAAAATGATACCATTAGTTGCTATTGTTAAAGTGATGACGTATAAATTTTTAATAATTTTTATTCGATTATACAACTAAGGACATTTGAAATTCAGTCAACCGTGTTTAGCTGATAATAATTTTACATATTACCTAAATGTTTAAGGTTGTTTTAAAACAATCCTATATTATCACTTTAGTAGCAACAAAGGATGTTAACAATTTGGACCAACTGATAACATTATATAAACTTACATAGACTAAATTGTGTCAATTTAAAGCATAGAAATAATTTCTAATTTTCAATATAATATAAGGACTAAAGCAGAACTAGACTAATAAAAAAACAATTTCTTTTACATGTAAATGATAATAGTTTTCCTCGTATAAATGCATTTCCTAAATGCTCAAACTATTATGCCTAACTTTTTAGGGACTGCTTACATAAAAGTCAAATTTTTTAAATTTGTTATATAATGATCAAATCATCTATGAAATTGCTCAAATGAAAATCGAACAGTTTCATTAGAAATTGTCAAATAAGGGTCAAATCATTTTTCAAATATATTATAATGACTTTTTAAATATTGTATATTATGTTTCAATTTATATTTTTATTCCTTTCTTTTCCATTTCAAGTAATATTTGGTTGAACTATCACGTGTTCTATTCTAAACACGTCAATATTTATATAAATTTGACTACAAACTAGATTGAAGTGTGTGAAAAGCACTTATTTGAGCACTTTTACAAAAAAAAAATTTGCTTTTTCTATGTTCATTTAGAAATGTTAAGCCCTTATGTGACCAATACTTAAAAGGTTAAACCTTAACTTGAATATTAGTTGGTAAAAGCACCATGGGACCTTTGTATAATGAGTTAGATTGCAGTTTGCCCCCTCTACTAAAAAAAAGACAAATTAAGCTTCATACATTAGATCAAATAGTAAAATAGTCCAATATGTTAAAAATTTCATCCATTTGTATTATTAAAAATTGACGTGGTTGATGGAATAACCAGATAGTGACACATGGTATGCTACATATACCTCACATTGACTTACAATGACCAACTTTAACCAATAGAAATTGATTGAAATTTTAATAAAAAGATCAGATCACTTTTTAATCTAACGTACAAATACTAAAATGCTAATTTATTTAAGTATAAGGAGTAAAACGTAATCCCACTCATAATACAAAGACCCCCATAATACCTTTACCATATTTAATCATATCAATTCAACTCAGAAATTAAATAAAATTTATATACGAATCTGCTATACCTACAATTAAAGTTATGGCAATTATTTGATACACTGCTAGTATGTGTTTTTAATTCCATAGACAACATGTGTCTCTATTTTTTTAAATATTAATTTTTTTAAGATTTTGCTATAACCCGAACATTTGTCAACTCTCTAACTTTACTCGTAAAGTCTAAAAACTATAACTCTACTTTGTAGTTAAGTAAATAATCTGGACAAAATTGGAAATCTATACCAACAAAAAGCGTCCCAATTTGAATGGATTGCTTTTGCTTATACTTTTTTTTATTTTATTTTGGCCAGTAAGTGGATTGCTTATACTTAGTAGTTAAGTTAATAACCTGGACAAAATTGGAAATCTATACCAACAATGAAAGCCGTCCCAATTTGAATGGATTGCTTAATTAGATATAGGTGATTTGTTCTTTTGTTGAGGACACATGAATTGAATAATTAAATTTAAATTTAAAGTTATTTAATGTATATCATATAATTTTATTTTATTATAAGTTTTCTCAACCCAGACACTCGAATCCATGTCTTCATACATTGATAACAATACCGATGTTAATCGAGTTAAAATTCAATATGCACGTGTATCATATAATTAAAACTTAATTATTATTTTGATGGTGATATTAGTGTTTAATTAGATATAAAATGACTGAAAATATGGCATAGAATTTTCACAACTCAAAATTTAATAATATAATTAAAATTTATTTTTATATTTATATTAATATTTATATATTCATGATTAATTAATTTAAATATAAATAGAATTTGTATCATTGGTTGAGTCAAGCAGAATATATATTTTATATGTAATAAATTTAATAGGAATTGATACCTCAAGTCATTCAAGCTATTTGTAGAGTTAAGAGATGAATTCTAAATTCGTCTTTTTTTAAAGGGAGGTTGACTATTTACAGATAAGTTTTTAAAGTGTTATTCGTTTAGAGTTGATAGACCCTTCAATAAGTTGATATTGTGCTTGAGTTTTGTTTGCAAACTTTATGGAGAGCTCAAAGTGCATTGAAAAGATGCCCAAGAAGGTGATAGATTTACAAAGCAATAGTGTCGCATCATATCAAACCATGCATGGCACACGCCTACATACCAAGAGAATATGCACATTCGTGCTCGATGGTTTAAACTCCTGACCTATAGCATATATGTCACAAGAGAGGATGCAAGTGTCTATATTTCATTTTGGTAAGTGATTGTGCGCCACACACAATCCAATTTGATGAAACGTTCCTAGTCAATAATTTGTCACTTATTTAGGCAGCCATAGGCACTTAGGCTTTCTATAAAGTTGAGAGACAAAACGTTGACTCATTTTTTTGTTAAGGGGAAGCCAACTCCTCTCAAACAAGTCTTCCAAGTGTTGTTTATTCAAAACCAAACCCTCAAATTGTTTATTCAAAACCAAACCCTCCAATGGGTCGATATTGTCCTTGGGTTTAATTAGGGTTTTGAATTTTGACTTTATAGGGAACTCGAGTACCTTGATAGGCTACCTAACAATAGTACTAACTCGTTGAGGGTTCGTCGACTCCATACAGATGATGCTTAAGAAGAAAATAATCCAACTTGATGTAGTTATAAAATAACCCACACATATATTTATATACAATGAAACTCAAACTTTAAAACTTTATTCTCAAAGCCATAACTTCACTATTAACTTAAGGCCTTATCTTTTTCACATTTTAAATAAATTATGATTTTGGTGATAACAATTACATATTATCGTCAACATAATATTTAAGTTAATTCCATACACTAATCATGATTTAAAACTCCAAACTCATCAATGATCAAAAAAGTCTTTGTGATTGTTCCAGAATAAATGAAACAAAAGATACGATAGAGCTAGGACAGCTATTGTATGAGGTTTACCCAATGCTAAATGCAGAGGTACATAGTAAATTGATATGAACATCATGAGCTAGCCTGCAATAAACCCAGTTGTTGCTGATACTTTCTTCTCGGTTCCTTCTTCTCCTTATTCCATAACCCGAGCTCGTAGAAGGAATATATAAGAGGGACCTATGGATAGTGTGGTCAGAAATCCATAACAGAGTCCGACCATAGCGACCGAATTGATGATCCTCATGTATAAGGATAGTATTAATTCAATTGACATTAACATTGTTGAAAGTTAATAAAATCATAGAGTTTGAATAGATTTAGGATCCCAATAACCACAAGCGGGCTGTAATAGTGGTTAAGGCCCTCCCAAAATATTAGAAAATCTTTATTTTTCTCTTGAACTTTTTTGAAAATTTTAATCAAGTCCCTCTATGTTGTTGGAAAATTTCATTTCTCTCTTAAAGTTTTTAGAAAAATTTAATTAAACCCCTTAAAGTTTTGAAAATTCTTATTAAGCTCACAAAAATTCTAATTAGAACCCAATTTTTAAAAAAAATTCTCATAAACTCCTCAAAATTTTGAAAATCTTATTAGCCCCCAAAACTTAAACCCCATTGCCAATAACCCCAGGTTAGGAATTCTAGTTATAAAACTAGTATCTATTTTGTTAAAGTACAGCTACATTTCACTCCAAATTGTTGCAACAGCAACCAATATGAAACACTGAACAAATTGGCATTTTCAGTTAGATATTTTAAGTTGAACAAATTTAAAAAAAATCAAATCACTCACAGTTTGTTCTTCAATAACTAATTAATCCATTGATAATGACATTGTTTTTTAATTATTTCACAAAGTTTTTTGTTTTATTTTTTTCCAAAATTAAAAAGGAAAAAATTTCCGTTTCCTAACCTATTACTTTCATGGAAAATTTGACATTTTTCCTGGAAAAAAGAAGTTAATATGGTGTTTTAACTTGGTTGTTATTTTTTTACATACAACAATAATCTATTTGTTTGTTTGCAAAATTTTCTCCCTCCAATTCTCCTTTTTTTTTAAAAAATTTAGTTTTATTTATTCATTAAATCAATCATTAATGAAGAAGATGAATCAAGCAAGATTTTGAATATGGCGGCAACTAAAACCTCACGATCCGGCGGCGGAAGCGGTGGCGACGACTATATGTTTCGCGCCAGCAAACGTTTAAAAACCGAAACTAGCGGTGGATTAGCAAGGTTCAAAGGTATCGTGCCGCAACAAAATGGGCATTGGGGCGCTCAAATCTACGCCAACCATCAAAGGATTTGGCTCGGTATTGGAGATCCCCATCGGAATTTTCCCTTGTCCTATGATAACATCCAAGAACCTAATTTCCAAAATCTTCACACCACTCGAGATATACTGAACATGATCAAATCCGGTTCTTACCAATCCAAATTCGCTGATTATACCAAATCAAGCGCAAATCACAACAAAAACACGATCCACAACGACACAAAATTCGCATGCCAACAACTTTTTCAGAAGGAATTAACTCCAAGTGACGTCGGAAAGCTTAACCGTCTCGTGATCCCTAAAAAACATGCCGTCAAACACTTCCCGCACATCGAAAACGATCACCAAACCTTCACCACCGCCAATGGCGGTTGCGAAGACGTCGAGCTTGTTTTCTACGATACGTCGATGAAAATGTGGAGATTTCGGTACTGTTACTGTAAGAGCAGCCAAAGCTTTGTGTTTACGAGGGGATGGAACCGATTCGTGAAGGATAAAAAGCTGAAGGAAAAGGACGCCATCGCGTTTTACACATGCGAATGCACCGGCGAGATCGAACATGGCCGGGGTTTCTTCTTGATCGATGTGAATTATAATGGTGGTGATGACGAAAATGGTGGTCGCATCGATGTGTTTAAGAGATTGGGATCGTCATCGGTTCTTCATCATCATCAAGGTGAGTTGCATGTGGGATTGGAATTGAACTTGGGGACGAATTTTTACTGCAATTTAGATGAAAAACACAATGAAAATTGTGAAGACCAGGGTCTCAGTGGATTAAAATCGTCTTCCTCCCATAGGATGAAGGAGAAAAGGATTACTTTATTTGGAGCACGGATTAACTGACAATTATAGTATTATATATTTTGGACTCTTTTTTCCCAAGCTTTATGGTCGGTTTGAATGGACGACTATTAGTGTAAAAATAGTGATAGCGGTGAAATTAAATACGATAACGATATTATAACATAAGATAAAAAGTAAGTTATACGACCCATCCAAACCCACCCTTAATTATATTTTCGATGTTTTTGCAATTAGATCAGGGTAACATTGATTAGATATCAATGCAAATGGTTGGTCCAATAATTAAATAAATTATTAAATTTTTATAAAAAAATAATTATAATTTAAAAAAAAAATTAGTTTAATGAATTTTTAGCTCGTTTTGGCCCGTTTATATTAGTTTATGGAACAATCAATTTAACTTTCTCTAAATTAGTATAATTGTCAGCAGGGGTGGAGTCAAGGGGTTGGCAAGGGTTAGATCCAAGCTAAAATGAAAATTTAACTTTCAAATCATTTATAATTTATAAAAAAACTTAAATTAATATATAGTGAAATTATAATTTGACCTCTCAAAAAATGATAAAATTTTAATTATTACTATAAAAATTATAAAGATGTAGGCTATTTAAATGGTTAAATTCTGTTTTTTTTTTACTTTTGTAAAAATAAACAACTTAATTTTAGCCCCAAAAAAATCTAGCTTCAGCCCAGTTGGTTTGTTGGTTGGTTCGGTTCGATGTCAACAACCTTCGATGATTGAAGGTTTTCATAATACAATTTTTACTATTATTTTTTGAACCGATAATTCAAATGATAACATTTCTTGATAAAAATATATCTCTCTAGTCCTTCTCAATTTCGAATGTGAGCAACTAAGGATGATTAATCACAACACTAATGTTTTCCATCAATTATACGTGATTTTGATTGCTATAGTAACAAAATTAGCCTGAAAATTTACACATTTTGTCAATTTTGTCCTAATTTAACAATTTAATCCCACAACATTTGTGTAAAATGAGGTTGAATTTGTTGAACTTTTTAGAATTAATGCCAAAATAAAAAAAAGTAAAAATCACAGGCTACATTTGTTATTATACCAATCAAAATTATCTACTATTGACGAAAGTCATTATTGTTGTAATTAATTGTCATTAGTTGTTCATTTTTTAAATTGGTAAGGATTAAATTGCTCTAATTTTTTTAGAGGGACCAATTTGCTCTATTTCGAATTTGTAGGGGATTAAAGAGGTATTTTTACCATATTTATTCAAACATATTACATTCTCTTAATTGTTGTAACGATGCCAATTAAACTAAGACTCAATTCATCGTGAAAATTGGAAATTGAAAACTTCGTATAATGGTTTACTTAACTACTAATTCAAACCGTAGTGTTGGGTTCCAAATAGCATTTTACACTTTTTATATGCTCATCTTTTCATTTATAAATAGAATAAGCTCTTAATATTTTTTTCAAACTTTTAAGAGTTTATTCCATTAAAAAATCATCATAAGAGATCTTGTAGTCAAACTATTCAAAATGCAAGAGAGAAATAAAATAAAAGAAACGAAGAAGTAAGGAAAAAATGGTCAAAATAACTAAATTCGGCACCAATTAAAGGTGTCCATGGGGTGGTAAGGCGTAACCAAAATATTAGGCTTGTTTACTAGGTTTGGTATGAGAAAATGGGCCTATAATATTGCCCAAGCCCGATTCAGATCAAAATATTAAAATTTAGGTTTAATCTGGTTGTATTTAATTTTTATTAAAAATATATAATACATAAAAAAATACTAAAAACATCAAAATAAATGTTTCCTAACAAATTAAAAGTAATTTTTAAAAATATGAATATTTAAATAACACTAAAATATGTGCAACTTAACAGACAAATACCTCTAAAATAGTAACAAAATTAACAATAAGAGTTATATAATATCTAAGATAACAAAATAGTAGCAACATAATAGTTAAATGGCAACAAAACAGTGAGAAAACAACAAAATAGTAAAAATTAACAAGAAAAACAACAATTTTTTTTTGTAAATTTGGGTCAGGCTTGGGCCAAAAAAGCCTTACTCAAACCCCGACTTGTTTTCTGATGGGTATTTTTTTTACCTAAGTCCATTTTCGGACCTATATTTTTACACAAACCCTCCAACAAAGCCCGCCCCATAGACAAGTCTAGCACCAATGGGAGTTGATAAATAATGCAGAACTTAGATGCTTATAAGTGTTGAGGTCTTAAATCAAACTTGTCAGTCGACATTCTATTTCCTTGTTTCATATTCGAAAAATCTAGTAATTGGTACTTTATTCTAAACTCAATACACAGTGTCACTTTACTCTCCAAAAAAATGAGGGTTAATATATGTAGAGGTACCTAAACTTTGTAACTCATACCTACTTGGTACATTTTTTTTGTAACCTAACTAATACCTAATTTTAGAAATCATAAGCCAACTTGATATTCTTTTAGTTACCTGAATAACATTATTAAACCACATTGATGTGGCGCTAACGATCAATAGCACGGTGACATGTGATAAAAAAGTTATAGACTATTATAAAATTTAAATATTTTATTTTTTTGCCACATGTCAAAATGTGAGACTATCATGTGTTACCGTGTAATTGATTGTCAATTCCACATTAGCATATTTTAGTGGTGTTAGCCAATTACCTAAAAAAATGTACCACATTAGGTTACAGTTTTTAAATTTTTATACCAATTAAGTAAAAATAAATTAAAGTACCAAATAGATATAAATTATCAAATTCACATACCCCTTATATATTAATCCAACAAATGAAAACTACTTTTAAAAATTCTTATTAGAAATTTGATCATAAAAAAATATCCAAGTCAAAAAACCATAAATTCTAACGTAAAAAAACCAATTATTAAAAAAAACACAAAAAAATTTATTTTAGTAAATAATTTAAATTTTTTGTAAGTACTTGGATAAATAACACAAATAAAACGATAATGCCATTTCAATAAATATAAATATAAATATATATAAGAAAAATAAAGGTAATTTACTAAAATAGTCAATTTTATTTGTCTTTGATTACATTTTAGTCACTTATATTTGAAATATTACGTTTTCGTGTTGTAACATTTTAGTCACTAAGCATTAATTGCTGTTAAGTGTAAGGATAAGCTGACGTGATACGTTAAATCATTATTTCAAACGAAAATTTTAGGTTAAATTATACAATTGGTCTCTCTCTATATATTTTTTATTTTTAACAATTTATTATTTTTTCTTTTACCTTAAAAGAGAAAGAAAAGTACGAAAAATAGAGGGAGAAACAGAAGAGAATAGAAAATAAAGAAAAAAAGAAAAGTTAAAAGAATATAAAAGACCTATTTGGCATTTAACTGAATATAACAGAGGCAGTCCTACGCGTTAATCCAAATTAAATTTATTTAATTAAAAATCTATTTTATCTCAACAACTGGACATCTAAGTTATATTTAAAACCTATTTGGACTGCGATGTAAAACTGCTGTTAGGGAGGTAACAAAATTTAACAGCAGAGTGACTACTTTATAACAAAATAATAATATAAGTTACTAAAACGTAACATTTTAAACACAAATGACTGAAATAAAATCTGAGTCAAATAAAAATTATAGTTTGCCCAACAATTTAATACTCTAATGACTTAACTGAAAATAGGGATAATTAATCTAGTGATTAACCGTGTAGTTAATGCTTACTAATTCAACTCGACTATACACTGTGTAAACGAAACCTAACATTGAAGAGCTACGCCTACCAGCAACCAACTGCGTTTAAATCTTTGTTTTTTTATTGCTAAATATAATTGTTTGATCGATCTGCTTGTTTACTTTTACCTTCAGCTTTGCCTTTTCCGTCATCGCTTTGAAAAATCACTTTGATCTCATCGAAACTTCCTCAACATTTCTTCTCCTTTTCTTTTCACTCCCCACTCCCCAGATTGGCTCTCTCTGCATCTTAAAGGTATCTTTCAATTTCTCTTGATTTTCATGCTTTATGCCGCAATGGGTACTCCATATTCAAAATTTGGAAAATTTCATGTTTTTTTTTATATGGGTTTCTTTTCATTTTTTTTATAAATTATTTTTGAGAAATATGTAAAATGTGGCTTCAAATTTGAAGTTTGGGGTAGAATGTATCTTTTTCTTAGAGCTACAAAGTTACGCATTTTGGGTTATTGGTAAGGTAAAAAGATGGAAAGTTTTGATGGGTTCATTTCATATTAATTTTGTGAATTAAATATATTCTTAAAGCAGAATGTGTGTTATTATGTATGTTTTGAGTAAGTCCCTGATTCATTTTGCCTGTATGTTTAGGGTTTCTTTTCATTTTTTCCGTAATTTATTTTTGGGAAATATATAAAATGTGACTTCATATTTGAAGTTTGGGGTGGAATGTATCTTTTTCTTAGAGCTACAAAGTTAGGCATTTTGGGTTTTTGGTAAGGTAAAGAGATGGAAAGTTTTGATGGGTTCATTTCAAATTAATTTGGGTCTTTGAGGAATTTCTTCATACATTTATCGTGCAACATTTTTTTACCACAGTTTGACTGCTTTAGTTCATTTCCTTGACTTCAAATTTGTGAATCAAATATGTTCTTAAAGCACAATGTGAGTTATTATGTATGTTTTGAGTAAGTCCCTGATTCATTTTTGCTTTCTGCAGATTCTTAGTTTCTGCTGTGAAATATCACTTCTTGAGAATGACAGCTACAGCAGCTTCTGGCCTTCAACTAGCTTCAGCAAGACCCTGCATTGCATCTTCTCGCAGGGTATTTAAGGCTGGTGCTGCCAATCTAGATGTCAATTCCAAAGCTGTGTCATGGACTAAGCTAGCTAGTGCTTGCCATTTATCACAATCTTTGGAGCCTTTCCGGCGCAGTTTTGCATCGTCTTCGGTAAAGTTTAACAAAGTTGTGATAAAGGCAATGTCTGAATCTAGTGAAAATAAACCGGTTTCTGGGTTGCCAATTGACTTGAAAGGTTTGACTTGCTATTTGTAGTACTTATGCCTATGTTCTCGTATAAGTTGCTCATGAAACTTTGCTGTCCAATTTCCTTATACATCTCCTTCAGTAGAACAAATAATTTTCAGAAAATGATGTCTCTACTACATTTCTCTCCTTGACCTTTTTTGTCATGGAGGGTTTTCTTTAAGCTTTAATGCTGTTTACCTAACTGGAAGGCTGCTAATCCTGAGGGCTTTCACGAAGCTATTTTAATTCTTTAATAGTTTAAGCTTTTTTCTTTAACTCTAAGAGTGCTGCTTTCTGCAGGTAAGAGGGCATTTATTGCTGGTGTAGCTGATGACAATGGATATGGCTGGGCAATAGCGAAATCTCTTGCTGCTGCAGGTGCTGAAATTCTAGTTGGGACATGGGTGCCTGTAAGTAAATTAGATCTTTGTACTTTGTAGACCTTGTAGGTATTAACATAAAAATTTGTCATGCTAATGACAAGTTGCCCCCTGTAGGCTTTGAACATATTTGAAACCAGCTTGCGACGTGGAAAGTTCGATAAATCTCGAGTGTAAGAGCTGGTTATATGTTGCCATACAATGGATACTTACTCGAAGTAATGCCTTTTTTTTTCTGATAGAAGTTGATATTTCAGATTGCCCGATGGCTCTTTAATGGAGATTACCAAAGTATATCCCCTAGATGCAGTCTTTGACAACCCTGATGATGTACCTGAAGATGTAAGGGATAAGTTTATGACACTCCATGCAACATGCAGGTTAATAAGTCTCTATTATCTTTTTAACATCTTTTTATCTTGGTTATTACGTGCAGATAAAAACAAATAAGCGATATGCAGGATCTGCAAATTGGACTGTTAAGGTATGTATTGAAACACCTTCCATTATATAAAAAAAGAAAGACCAGCCAGAAGTTCATGACTATGAACTTTTAGAGCCTAAATTTTTAGTTCTCAAGTAAATTTGATTTCATATTTGAACTGCCTACTGCAGTTATAGAAAACTATAGGATTTCTGATCCCTTTCAAGATGTACATCTTGTTAGGGCTGAGCAAGAAAAATCAAAAGCTGACTGAATCGGGGTGTTTGGACGGTTTATGGAATACAAGTTAAAAAACTGCAATTTCTCGAAACCAAACCGAATTCTATTTTTTATTTAATTTATAATTAATTTTAATGATTTATGATATAAAGATAAATATTTTATATTTAAAATAATAAAATATTAGTTTTTTAGAAATATTTATGAATTTTTTTTAACATTTTGTTAAATAATATTCAAAAGTCATAAAACAAAGCTCATTTTATCAAAATAAGTCTAAAAATCTCTAAAAATCCAGAATAAAAAATTAATATGAAAAAACTGAGTACTGAACTGAATCGAACCAAATTAAGGACGGTTCAAAGAAATCTTAAAAACCTGACCTGACCGAATTGATATCTCTCCTACTTTTTGTATGCTTTGCGGAATAGATTTATCAATATGTTATGTTAATTCTCATGTGTTGCAGGAAGTTGCTGAATCCGTTAAACAGGAATTTGGCAGCATTGACATTCTGGTGCATTCGCTAGCCAATGGGCCAGAGGTACGCATGGCTTTTGCTTCTAAATACTAATTGGTTTCTGCTTTATTCTTAACAAACAATTACTTTTTAACAGGTCAGCAAACCTCTGCTGGAGACATCCCGGAACGGGTATCTTGCAGCTTTATCCGCTTCAAGTTACTCCTATGTTTCTTTACTCAAGCATTTTATCCCATTAATGAATCCAGGCATGTCTTTGTATATTTTATTCGTCATTAGGTTCATTGTACGTCTTATGTTGGTCTCTTATCAAATAAAATGTGTTTCTCAAATAAGCTATTTCTGATACAGGAGGCTCTTCAATTTCTCTTACATACATTGCTTCTGAGCGAGTAATTCCGGGGTATGTTTGTTATGTTTTGTTTTCATAATACTCCAAAAATAGAATCAATAGTTCTCATTAGGTGAAAGAAGTTTCAAACAATGTGATAATGCAGATATGGTGGAGGTATGAGTTCTGCTAAAGCTGCTCTAGAAAGTGATACAAGAGTGAGCTCCAATTCTTCATTTTTCAACTTATTTTATATGTTTAATTAATTGATTATTCAGTTTTCCGGAATTTGGCATATTCATGCCTTTCTCTATTCTCATTCAGGTACTTGCTTTCGAAGCAGGAAGAAAGCACAAAATTAGGGTGAACACAATATCTGCCGGTATGAAATGACTCTTGCTCTTTATCTTTTATCAACATTTTCAATATCATTACCTGAAAATTTTGCTCTTTTTTTTTTTATCCATGACTTGTTAATTTCGATGCTTTTCCTCGATTTTGCCACGAGATAATTCGGTCCTTTAAATATATCAACGCAGTGAAATGTTTCGAAGACTTCTGGTTATCCTTGTTGCACCCTGTCTCATCTCATATCGATACTAACTTTACATCAGTAGAATTTTGTGTAAGCATAGTAGCATTATTTGCAACTACAAGCCCAATGCCTACTATTGAAGTCAAATAATGATTGCCCATTTCAAGGGGATAGTTGACGAAAATTATTTTCTTGATGGACTTCGTCTTACCGTGCTTGAAGAATTAACTAATGTAATAATTAGGCTTCATAATTTGAATCATCGGTTGCCTTTCTTTGGAATTTTTAGACCTTGACCACATTATTTGCCCAGCACGTAGCATGAGTAATACTAATGTCCCTAAGTTCTTTCTTTTTCTGGTCTACAGGTCCATTAAGAAGTCGTGCTGCAAAAGCAATTGGATTTATTGATACAATGATCGAATATTCAATCGCCAATGCACCTCTTCAAAAAGAACTATCAGCAGGTTATTTTCTAGGAACCATTAATATCTCCAGATGTTCCATATTTTCTTTTCATTTTTTACTGAATTAAAGAACTTAATGAAACAGATGAGGTGGGGAATGCTGCTGCCTTCTTGGCATCACCTTTGGCTTCGGCTATCACTGGTGCCGTCATATACGTCGATAACGGTCTCAACGCAATGGGTGTTGGAGTTGACAGTCCCATATTTAAAGACCTCAACATTCCTGGCGAAAAGCATTAGGGATAGCTACCGGGAGACTGATAGCAAACATTGCCGAATATTTAACTCAAGATGTTTACCATCAGTACTGCTAGCAAACTCAACGCCGAATGTTCAATGCAAGACGTTTGCTGTCATACTGTGTCTAGGATGTTTCGGTCAGCGGCCCCATTTTTCCTTGAGAAGTTCATGCTCTGCCTTTTTGTTTTTAGAATTTTTGAGTGTTTTTTGATACTGTCTAGCCTGAATTAATGTGCTGTTAAATCTTAGATTAAACTTTTTTGACTAAACAATTTCAATTGATCACTGGGTTTTCAGTAATTTCCTACCTTTTTCTTGGTTTTAATCCTTTTACTAAACTCAAATTTGAGATTTTGTTGCACTTCAATTTATCTTAATTTAATCTTGCATTGTTAATTAATCCACTATTAATTATTACTGCTAATATAATTTTGGATAAACTACACTTTTAATCATTAAATTATTAAAAGCATTCATTTAACTTATTGGTTCTTAAAATTGATGTTATACAGTTTCCTCTATTTGTATTATTTGCACTAACTAAAAACTCTTCTTTTTTTTTTTTTTAAACAATCTATGAATCAAAAATCAAACAATTTTCTTCTCATTCTGCGACATTAATCATTAAATCGATTTAAATTTAAAGTATACCCTCCTTATTAGTAAATATTGATCCATTACTTAAAATAACTTAAATAATAACTCTCAAATAATTCAATAACTAAATTATAACTTTTATTTTGGTTAAAAATTTAATCGCGGTGTAGAAATTATAAATTCTTCTTGAATATGCATTTACCACCTTTTTAACTAATCTCAACCACATGGGCCGCCACTTTTTTGGTATATATCGAATAGATCTGCAGTGATTCACTCAATTAAAAAATTATAGCTTCAGTCATTTTACATGAAGGCATCTATTTATTTATTTTTATTTTTTACTTTAACCTTAATTTATTTAGATAATTTTAGCACTTAATTTTTAAATTTTAATCATATTACCTTTTTTTAAATAAAAAAATTAATTATTAAAATTTTAAAGATTAACAAAACACAAAAAAGTCAAATATACTTCATAAAATTTAAAAAGATTAAATTCAAATTTTGGTAAAACATTTTCTGCTAAATCCAAAATATTCAACAGTCAATACCTTCCCACCCCAATATCCACAAGAGAATCACCCCAAAAGATTTAACTCTTTGAATTGGAACCCTAAGCTCAGCAGCCATTTCCAAACTAAAAAGATAGCTTTCATTTCATCTTTGAATGTACATTTGTAGAGGCTCTGTCTGTCACACAATCAGAGTTTAGCCAAGAGCATAAAAATTCCCAGACCAAATGTTGAGGACTCGAAAAATTCTTGAAACTAACATTAACCGAAACTCTTCTGCAATGGGAATTCGGGATAGATATACGAGCACAAAACAGCTTATGCTGATTTTTACACACACACATACATATATATATATGTAATTTCGAGAAAATTAGACCAATTGTCTCGGTGCTGTCGGGTCAAACCGAAAATAATGGATCCTACTTCACTTGGTTGCAAACCAGAATAAATAAGGAGAAAGTACAAAGCAAACAAAATAGATACCTTATAAAACTTCTAAAACGGTCGGGCATATGTGAGCTAAGCATCTAAAAGATTCATAATACAAGCATTTCCCTAGATTAGAGTTTTAAATTAAAGTTACAATAAAACTAAATCCGATGAACCGGATAAACTAAAAAGATAGGTCATTTACCTTAGCTTGGTAGAAGGTCAAAAGGATAAAACAAGATACAAGCACTCGAAGTGGACAACGCTGCTACTGCTGTTGTTGTTGCTACTGCTACTGGATATACAAAAGCTGCGGCTAAAATCACAAGTCGTTAACCCCTCCCAATTCTTGCTTTGCTGACTATCTCTCATCGGCCGAGTCATTTATTGCCATCGGACCCTTCAATCATCCTACCTTCACCCATTTCATCATATTGCCGTTTTCTCCATGCTCTTTCTTGATCCATTGATTGACCTTGTGAGAATCGATGCTCCCCATCTGGTTTTAAGCCAAACAAATAAATAAAAATAACAAATGCGGTTATTTTTTCACGAATATAGTTATAAAAATTTGCTGTTTTGAGCTACATGGCTTTAAACACATCAATGCGTTTTCTTGATGCTGTTGTTGAAGTTGCAGGAACAGAAATAAAATGTTCAACAATGAGAGACTTAAAAAGAAGCTACGGAATACATGCAGTACCCTCCCTTGTTTGAAGTCCGTATCATTGTATTCTAATAATGAGAATCATAATGAGGAAAACAATAATTAATTGGAAAAATGTACACCTTAGGCACAGGTAAATTGAGCATCCAAAAGCTACAATCATATTATACAACAGATGATGATGCATCCCTATTTTTACTATTATCATATATCATGATTATACATAATTAGTTATTACCGCTTTCATCATCAGATGCCTCTTCGAGCCTCGCAATTGCATCAACTAGGGATTGTTCATGTTCCTACAATGACGAATATCCATCACGATTGCTGCAATAGCTTAAGTTTTGAAGACAACGGCTATACTTACTTTCAGCACTTTCTTTGCTTTCTCAATCTCTATGGGATCAGGATGGCTAGCGCCAAAAACTTTTTCCACCTATTGAAAATTTACACAATTAGTAAAAGAGGAGAAACCACATGGGACTATCAGAGTCTAATAGATGATCTTCCAATATCTATTATACCTCCTTAATTAGAGTATCTGTATGAAGTATCTCAATATCACCCAAACCTTTTTCCAACACCATTTTGCTTCGAAGGAAATCCTTTTGGCCTGACCCTTTAGACTCCCCTACCTCTTCCTGCTCCGGCAACCCCGCCACCACGAGACATGGACTTCTTAACCCCATGGCCTTGTCCTGGGCGACCACCTCTACGGGATATTCCAGGATCTTCACCTTCCCATTTAATGTCTTCAGGAGATATCTGCCATCGTACACACATATAACAAATCAGTGGGTGACAGGAAAGTATAATCCAAAGGACCTTTTTTCTAATCTTGTACTCCATGATCGAAAAGGACTGGACAAATAAAGTACCATTTTTATTTTTCTTACTGCTCTCTGAGCACCAAGTAGTAAAAAGTATACACAGATGGTAAAAGAGATCCTAGGGAGTAACAAAAATGAGAAATGTCACAATTATCAAAATTGCCAATTCAGCATGCAATAATATAAGCCCAAAGTTTGATTTATAGGAGTTAGTGACATAGATACAACGGTTCAAACATGGACCCTATCCTATAAATGCAATGCACAACTGTTTATTGGGAGCAAATTGTCAAGATATGCAGATGGTAGACAAAAGTGGTTGGTAACGGAACTTCAATATAGTTATTTATTTGGAGATTGGAACAATAACTTGGACATACAGTACAGTAATACATAATCCTCAATCATATTAGTAGATAATATATATTTGCAACGGTCACTTGGGAACCTCCTTAATTTACAATTCTAGACAAACTGGCAGCATATTCATGAAAATCATATATGCTTGACCAAAGCTGTAACTCTGAGATATAAAGCATATCTCTCAAAAAATATGGGTTCAAGAGGCAAGGATGACAAACACATAAATTCAGCAATATCTGATAAATGGCGTAAAGGTTACTATGAAACACATGCAACAACCTTCAGAGTTGATTTGCTAGAAAAGGTATGTGACATACTAAATAAAGGTAAATCAGATCATAAAAGCAACAATGTAATGTATGAAATAGCATTAAGATACAAAAATTCTACCTCTTTGAGATTGACCCATTCCCAGGTTTCATCTGCCGTATTAATATCATAAACCAAAGCATGCCGCCCCTACCAATATTGAGACATAGGATTATAAAGAGCTCCGTTAATTAACAGCTTATAGTATTATTGACAGTGAAATATACCTCAGCTGCGTTATAGTCGGTTATAACAGCCTCATAGAAATGGTTATCTTCGGGCCACCTGGTCCAAACTTTCCTTCCAATTAATGGATCATATGGTGCTGCTTCAGCAGGTTCATTTGTTGCAAAGGCCCCTGAAGAAGTACGATTAGGAGGCTGCGGCCTTCCGGGAAGACCTGTGGAAGGGTACTGCGTCGACTGCATTGAGGATGCAGCAAAAGATGCATAAGCAGTAAGTGGCAGAAATAGAAATAGAATATGCTATCTCAATCATTAACGTTTCTTAGGTCATTTAAAATAAATTAACTCACTGATTTTGACTTCTTGCTCTTTGCTCCTGGGGGAGGACCCCGTCTCAAGGCCGATGAGATGGTTGCATAGATGGATGTAATGCAGGAGATGGTGCACCCATAGATAATGAAGCTACAGATTGTGATGTTTTTTGCTTCTTCCGTGATCCTGATACACTTGGACTAGGTAAAGGGTCATGAAGAGGTTGACTGGTACTGAGCATTCCAGGCTGGAGCCCACTCATAGTTCTCCACTCCCTAACAGTAATAGTTGATCATAGTTCCCATTACAATTCAGGGATAACCAGAAATCATTAATAAAAGTTGCTCAGCAGAGCATGGCATTCATATAATCAGACCTTATCCTACGGATGATGTCATCTGCATTAACCCTCAATAGAAGCTCCCTATGTTCCTCATCTGATACTCTCAACTCCTTTCTGAGTTCAGTAATTAAACTTTCCTTCTCCTGAGAGGGACAACATATTTGGTCTATAGCTTTAAACAATTGACATAAGCTTCAATGGAAAAAATTATTGAATAGTTACGATACCCAAGTTAAGCATCTGACTGAGCTTTAAAGGCCCGTAAGACTGAACAGTATGCTTCCTGCTCAATGAGATGGATTTGAGTTTCCATGTCGCCATGCATTCGAGGCAAAGGAGTGGAACCTGCAACTGCTGATCTTCCATTCCCAGCAGCAGTGCGACCCCCTCTTTGAAACCTTCTGATGTGAAGGAGGAAGGTCATCATCTGTTCCTGCAGTTGTGCCAGCTCAGAAAGATTCATTATTTGAGTTAAGTTTCCAGGATGTCAGAAGATCTATGCAAGGGTTCAGAAGGATAATGTACCTCTTATTACCAAAGAAATCTGAGATACAAAAACTTTCATAAAGTTACAAGCTGTTAAATTGTTTCTTGAAATCACTCATTAATAACATTTTAGAACACTCCAAATGACGTAGAAATTGCAACATGGAGAAAAACAGATTTGCGAGCAAAAGGGAGCTTCAGCCTTTTGTGAATACAAGCTAACATTAGATTGAAAGCAGGTTTCATAACCCTAGATACTCGCTCAATATTAGACAAGGTCGCCAAGGAAAGCCAACCAAGCTAATGAAACCAAGTTCTTTTAATCTCACAAATCATCAAATTTACAAGGAAAATAAAGACAAACTGGAATAGAACTTTCGAACTCAACTCACCACTGCTATCAGAAAGCGCATAGTCCATGACAGCTCCTTCAAATTCAATCTTGACTAAATGCTATGAAAACCCTTTGGTCCAATAGAAGAACAGAATCAAGGTACCAATTGTTGAGAATATACCTGGAAACAATCAATAAAACCAAAATAGTCATAAAATCAGCTAAATGAAACAATCAATCAGCTAAACTAGCTATAAACTCCCTATTCAAAATCTTGGTGCTACAACAATTAGCAACAATCAATATGCCAGCTGAAGCAAGATCCTTAAAGTATGCACTGAAAATATCGAGCATAGAAATTATAAGTCTAACTTTTTACTTCAAACCAGCTACTTGTCACCACTGTCATACTTTTCCTTCTCTCCGTCCAAAAGCCATAGTGCTTTCACTGTTCAACGAGTTAAATTGATGAGGTTTCGGCCTAATGAGTTTGCCTTCGCTCCTATTATGCACTAATATGCAAATATTGAGGTATCAATTAATTGTTACTATCTCTAGTCTACTCCTTTTTTTGGCTTGTATAAGCACTTTGGAAATGGAATTTAATAACATTTGAACATTACAAATTTAACTCTTTTTGAAGAAACACGCGAATTTTTACTTTAGCCTAGAACAATTATATTAGGATTGGCATTGTATTTTAGCCATTTGATAATTGATGAGTTTGCTTTTTATTACTTATACTCTATAGCAACTTGCTTTTCATGAAGCAAAAAGGAAAATAGCCAATAACCAAAGAAACATAAATTCAAGCAAATTCGTTGAAACAAAACCCTAATTCCAAATGTATGATCTTAACTAAAGAAATAAATTCAAAGATACAAACTTTCTACTCTAATCGAGCTTTACAATTTTTTAACTAGGCTCACCGCCATAAACTAAAAAAAAATCAATTTCACGTCAAGTTCATCGAAGACAAACCCTAAATTCACAAAACTACGCTCTATAATTACTCGAAACAAATCACAAAATCTTACAAGCTTACCTTTTCTATCCAACGCCTCCTATTCTAAGGATGGAAAGCAATTATTTCACCAACATTTCTCAATTTTCAACCAAATTCACTTCAACAAGCTGCGAGACCAATAAAATTCAACGAATCTCTTCCAAAGCTAAACTCCGAGAGCTCCAACACCACCAAAAATACGAAACTTACTCGGATAAAAATTCTGCGAATCCCAAGTAAAAAAGATTGAATCAAATAAGCTCGCCAAAAAAAAGTCAATTCGAAACCGATCACGTTCGGTCAAGGGCGAAACTCCGATTCGAAAATTCAAATTCTGCTTGAAATTCGAGCAAATATTGAGATTTAACGATTTTAAGGAAGATTTGGAGATGAAAATTAGGGATGAAACTAGGGTTTAGAGAGTGAAAAAAAATTGTGTGACGAGATTTGGTTTGGATTGCGAAAGAGAGAGAGTGCGTGTGTTTGAGAGAGGAGAGAGAAACACGCGGACTTGAAACTTTTATTTATTATTTTTGTTTAGTTAATAATTCATTTTGAGTTCCGCCTTTACGACCATAATATGTCGTTTTGATAAAAACAATTGGATAACTAAACTAAGTCATTAAACTATTAGTAATTTTATACTTTCGGTACTTAACTTCAAAAGTTACAAAATAGTCACTAAACTATTCAAAAGTTTCATTTAATCACTCAACTGTTAAAATCGTTGTTGTATGACTTTTTTATTCGTACGCCAGCACAAATGAAAGCTTTCATCTTTTCTACATTCTTTTTTTAATTACTTTAGATGTCATGATAGTAAGTCAAATTCAACAGTTTTATTCTTCTATCTCGACATTGACTGTCATATCAATTAATAAGGTTTATTTTCTACTATTAGTATTATCATGTCGATCCGAATATAAAAAATATAATCTGAATTTAAATTACAATTATAAAAAATTATATATAATTTTGTCTTGGAATGATAATATTGAGATAGTATTATTTAACATTGGGTTGAATTAATATGTGCATGATTTTTTACTTTTATATAATTAATGTCATGGATGATAAATTAATGATTTACCTCAATTCTTAAATTGGATAAGAAAATACATTTAAATACGTTGATCTTATATTTTTAGATGTCAATCGACTTAAAAGTAGTTATCTTAATTATAATGACGTCACCTATTTCTTAGTATGCTGATATAATTATATATATAATATGTACGAAAATGTTTAAATTGAATGGTTATTTTTAAATATGCTTTGTGTAGTATCTAAACTAAAATTTAATACTCGAGCTTATTATTTGGACAAATGGAAGGTTTAGTTGTAA